>NC_056729.1:1916485376-1916785376 GCF_019279795.1 Protopterus annectens
GAAATATCTAATGCAACACTACAATTGTACAGATAAAAAATAAAGTATTCTTAAGAGAAAATTGTTGCAAAAATGCACATAAAAGAGAATTCTGTATAAAAGAAAAAGAAAAATGGCAGTTTGAATGAATGGCACTTTCTCTTTGATTCCCGGAAACTAAATTGATCAGTTGTAAAAGGTAAAACACTGTTTGTACAAAAATATAGCTGCTTATATCCAAAAATCAATAAATTATAAACCACCTACAATTGTCAAAGAAGAATTATATGTAGGAGTACAGCCTCCTCTGCCTCATCTGAACTATAGTGCTTATCATACGTATATTGTATGTATTTTTTCATAGTTGCATTGTCTTAGATTATTTTAATAAATTGAATTAATATACATTAATGAGTTTATAAAGTTAGTATTAATGATGTTTACTAATTGTATGTATTTTGTGTTTTGTTATTGTTATTAGTCAATAAAAATGATCAGAAAACAATATTCCCTGCACTCTGACTACTGTCTGATTTTGAGGATGCCCTTTAACGAGCCCTTGCTCCAAGGTCTTCAGTGAAAATGGGCCTCGAAAGATTTAGGCAACCTAGCTACCAAAACAGATGCATAAAAATACATAAACAATATTCTTGTATATACTAGTTTTGAAATTGCACCAACTTGAAGAAAGAGCTAAATGCACTTTAAACTTAACTTTTCTGTTCTACTCTATATCCTTGCCATTGCAATCCTACTCTACAGACTAACAATACAGAATTAAAAATGCTCAAACATAAAACACCTCTGTAATTTAACACAAGCAAAAGATGCACCTGGGAAAACATTGTGAGGATTTCCCTCAAAGACTTAAGCAAAAACCTTGTCAGCAATACATACAAAAAATGCAATTTTATTTAATAGAGGTATTTTAGCACAAACACAGATTATCAGAACCAGAAATGCAAAACATAATCTCAGTGCTGTCACATGGATAAAGCATCAATTCAAGCAGATTACTATGTAAAGCATAGTTCCACTGGCCTTTGCAATGCATTAATGCCCCCAATGGTAAATCATTATTATACATAAACTAGCACATACAACTTTATAATTCATAGATACTTGATTGCAGTGATGACATTCTTCCTCTGCATTGCTTCACCTCCTTGAAAATATTATTATAACAGCAAATTTCTGCAATGAAGATCCACTCAACAGACTGACTGGGTCACACATGTTACTATAACTATAAGTTACACAGGAAAATACCTACCAGTCAGTAAGGCCTGCATTTATACATATAGAAACTGAACTGCTAACATGCATTAATTAAATTTGTGTAGTGATACAGTCTGACACATTAACAAGCACTTAATGACAGTTAGCATTACCCTTTTGTGCTGCCAGTCAAGTAACCAAATGTCAATTCTACATATACAGTCAATGTATGCTTGTTATGCAAGCTTTTTCACCTTACTTCACTCTACATCATTGTTCTACACCTTTTGGCAAACTGCTGAATGTTTAGCATTGTTCAGAGCTACAACAATTAATAATCTGCAATATGTTATAAACGGCTACTGCACTTTGTGTTAGGGTATATATGTAAAGTATACAAGAAGGCACACCTTAATTTTCCTTAGCAGTGTAAAAGGATAGCAACTGCTCAAAGAACTGTGACAGAAGGCATAGATATACCACTCCCATCAGTGCAATGTTATAGAGTGCAATGTACCTCTTTGATAGTAGGGTGGAGGCCAGAGTGCGTGTTCTAGAGAAAGAAGTATACAGGTCGCGCAACTATAGGTGAACGTGCACATTCTGCAGAGGCAGCACTTCAGAGGCAGATGTGCCATTACCTCAGAAGACTGATTGTGTCAATTCATGGAATGCTGGAGGTTTGAGCCCAAACAATACTGCAGAAAGTAAAGCAATCTAATAGAATCAGTCCCATACAAGAGGATTTATTCATTTATTTTACATTTGTTTACCGGGGAGGTCCGACTGGACAGATCTGTCCATTTCCAGCAGAGGTCTGGAGAGAAAAGCTCCAGAAACAATTACTAGCATACTATACATAAGATATTTACATGAGCATTGTGGTTTACACATACAGTTATACAATATTCCATATAACATATATTTGTATAAGATACTTACATAAGCATAGTGGTTTAGACATACAGTTAAAAGTACAGCAGGTAGTACTGTGATTGTTGTTCATACAGTATGTTTAATAGAGATAATCTTGAAGATGTAACAAAGATAAGAAAAGAAAGAAAAAAATACATAAATTGACATTTTAAGGGAAAGCTATTTAACTTAGTCTAGGGAAGAGTTAGTGAGTATAGATGGGACAGTGGGGAATAAGTGTCAGTGAGTTGGTAAGTAACGTGTGATAATAAAGATAGTGCATCTGTGGGATTTTTAAGTAAGGGGTATGGGAAAAGTGTTAAAATATGTCAGCCAGGTGTTAGGCAGTTGCATGTCCTAGAATTGTTAGGTGGGAAATAAGATGTTTTTTGAAGATGGTTTTGTTAGGTTGTACCCTGATTTGTAGTGGTAGAGAGTTTCAAGTCTTGGCAATGTTGTTAGAATACAGGGAGTCACCAGAGCTGTAATGGCTTTTGGAGATTGCGATTAGTGCCTTGTTAGTGGATCTAAGTTCTCGGTTATCGGAGTAGAGGGTGATCAGGTTTTGTAAGGCTGGAGTTTTGTCAGGTTGGTACGGTATTTGGTGAGCTAGAAGAAGTTGGCTTAGAGCTAAGGTGTTGGGGAGTTCCAGCCAGGAAAGCTGTTTTAGAGCTTGACAGTGGTGGGTGCAGTAGGAGGAGTTTGTGGCGAATTTTGCTACTTTGTTGTAGCATACTGATAGCTTGTTTAAATCATTCTTGTTAATATTAATTAGGACAGGAGAAGCAAGGTAGAGGAAGATGGTACGAGCTAGAGTAACATTACTGTTGCTGGTTAGGAAGTTTTTACATATGTAAAGAGTACCTAGTTTTCGTTGACTTTGGTTATTGCATGAGCTATGTGTTTGTCATGTCAAATTTCATATTATTGTCAATAATGAACCCTAGTAATTTGGTTTGTGTAACGGGGAGATAGGGGTATTATCTAATGCAGAAATAGAGAACAGGGGAGTAAATACTGCTGCTTTTGAAGGATGGAAGTGCAAAAGTTGGGTCTTTTTAGGATTTAGTATTAGCTGGGAGTTTGTTAGCCAGGTTATGATGGATGTAAAGGCTTCTTGATGTGAAGCTGTTGGAGGGTGGGAGCCAAGCAGGTTAAGGTGGAGTCATCAGTGTATTGAACCAGGATGCTACTCATAAAAAAAAACTACAGTATACAGTTAACAATGTTTACTAACAGAAGCATGGCTTGTGGAATGTGTGTTAACAGTGGAAATGTAATAATCACACTTTAATTATGCCAGTAGATTCCAAAATTGGAAACAGATGTGGTGACTGTTTGTCTGCTATGTTAAAAGGTGGAGAACTTCAGAGATGAAAGCCATTTCATCTCAGACACATGAACATATGGAGTTATGCTTTCACATCAGGGAGGGCAGGTTTCTTACAGAAACTGCTAGAATGGCATTATTGTGGTGTGAATGTAAATAAATGACACAGATGTACTGAACAATCCTGTAAACATGCATACATGAACTTGCATACAAGAGGATACAAATCTTGAAAATGACGGGGGAGAAGCAAGCAATGGACCATGAGAGGAAAAATACTGGATATGCCAGATGAATTTTTTTCTAACACCACTAGGAACAAATTCCAATGTAGTCAGAGTCCTTGTGTACTGAATATGATGTAGGCTAGCCACCGGCTGAGTGATAGTGAGGCTATAATAGTCAGCACACCCAAATTATCATAAACACTAGTATTATCATGCTTTAGTTAGAACACAGCTGGCTTAGCTGGTCTGATTTACAAAGCTAGCAGTTATTTTAGCAACATGAGCAGGCATATTGTGACAAGCAACATCTAAGCTCAGTGTAATATACAACCTGCAGCTCTACACATTTGCTCTTGCTTAGGTGTGTTAAATTTACACTAGACCTACATACTGTGTTAAAGTATGTGCAGCAAGTGTTTTTGTTTGGCCTTCAGGTGTACTCACATTCAGTTCAGCTGTTTAGAAGGTACCAGATGAGCTGTGCTTATCACATCTACAGCTATGCGTGGGGACTGTTGTACATCTCTTAGATTTTTTTTCACACACACACTCACACGCGCACACAAACACACACACACACACGCACACACATGTGCACATGCACGCACACACACACACACACACACACACACACACACACACACACACACACACACACACACAATTCTTCCTACCAGAGTCAGAGTATAGGCCCATTATGTACCACATGATAGGGATGTCACCTTGATGGACATCATGCATGCTGATACAGACCCTTGCAGTTCTACACATCTCCCCTCCCATATACGTCTGTCCTAGCTGACATATGTGTCCATGTGTTTCTCAGCTCTTCTGCCCTGCATATTGCATAATTTATAAAAATCACATGACAATGATTCTGCTTTCTGGGGTGGGTTTTTCTTTGGGTGTCCATCATGCATTGCATGTACATGTTAAGCATGTAGTACAGAGCTCAGATGCTGGGAAAATGTGTGTTAAGAAGAATGGGTTGTTTCATATGTCTTTATTCAGGGAATTACATCTGGTAAATACTTTATTACTTGTCATTCATGGGAAATAATATGCTCTAAGTTATCTCCATTAGATATTATCTGCATACCACAGACCAGCCATCTAGAAATGACTAACACATTTGCCAGGGGTCATAAAACTGTGTTCTCTATGCCATCTTCTGAGATGCCATCTTCATCTTGTGGTAAGTGCCTGTTGTAAATCATCTTCACACAAACTTATGTAATACAGTGAATCCATTATGCAATCTTAAACTAAGAAACCCCAGTGACTACAACTGACTGAAATCCACAATTATAACCATACATCTTAATAAATTATTATGCTTACAATACATATAGCTACACCATACAATAGGTACACACAATATAAGATGTAATTAAACACATGAATTGTGTACCCCATTCTTTATGCCAGTATAATTATTCAGTGCATTCTGTGCAGTAGTTGCATAGTCACATGTCATTAGAGACAGAGTCTAAGAGATGATTAAGGTGCTTCGTCCAATATCTCAGTTGTGCAAGTGCCTTTCTGCTTAAGTGACATGTTCAGAGTCAAACAATAGTGAAATACAGGCTGAAAGAATGTAACTGTGGGCAAAAGTAAGCATTTTGGTAACAGTTCATAGCCTTAATCTGCTGCACTAACTACCAGATGGTCATCTGCACTGCATTAACTACCAGATGGTCATCTGAGAGATCAGACAGCATGTAATAATACTGTCATGCAATACCACACTAAAAATGTGACAAGCATGCCCTTGGTTACTAGATTCTGTTTCCTATTGTCCTTACACAGATTCCCAGTGAACATCTTCAGAGCATTAAAACACACACACACACACACACAAACAGACACATATCAGATCTATACTGATTATAATACCTCTTCATAGTCTCACACTGAATCTTCCCAGCTAACTGACACACCTCCATTTACACACCAGCAAACAGCTATCTTGTTTGTTTAGCAGTCAGAATCTCATGATCATGGCCTTTCACTGACTTGATATAGGTTCATAGGTTCATAAGTGTTTCCTGGGATAACGAATACAAGGACCTTTTTAAGCCTAGCCATATATCCCAAATTTCTCACAAGTTGTCATACCCTTAATAAATGTAAGCAGTGGCATGGTATAGCAATCATTTACATGCTACCTGTGTCCATTAGAGAGGTAGGTGCCAAACCAGGGACAAATTTCCTTTTCCCCATCCAAATGTCAAGTTACACTTGAATTATATTAGGAAGAAACTCTGCTTCACATGGATGGAGAGCCTGTTCCAGAGAAGTTGGTGGTCTCTGAGATACATACCTGTCTCTCCATCAGGTCCTATTTATATCATGGTCAAGGTTTAAGTCTAGCATGAGTAATTCTGAAGTGTTTGTATGCAGGAGGTACATCAAAGTGGGGTCTGACAATGCCTTGTGTGTCAGGTATAGATCTCCCCTCAACAGTCTGTAGGAAACAGAATACAGGAATAGGGCCTTGTGGTGGTCTGCATAGGACATGTTACTTACACCTTGTATTATTTTAATGAGGAATCACTGTGGACTTTCCAGTTGTTGGCTGTACCTAGTTAGTTACATACCAAAAGGGGCATATTACACAATGATAGTTATGATGAATGCTGAATACAATTGAACAATGACTTCCTTGGCCCTAGATGCCATAACTTTGTCTATAAGTTGCACAACATAGAATGATTTCTCACTAATGTAGACACATGATGGTCAAAGACTAGATTACTGTCTTTGTGTGTCTCCAAGTCCTTAACTACTGGGGCACCTCTTAGGTGTGTGCTGTCAATATTATAGTTACCAGGCCTTGATGACTTCTGAAGGATAGTATTATGCATTTTTTGCCATTTAGTTTCAGTCCATGACTCTAGCACCAGTTACTTGTCTGAGAACATTTTTGTTGGTAGAGGATTCAATGACAGCTCCTAATTTTCAGTCATCTGCAAATGTAGTCAGCCAGAGGTCATTGAGATTGGCCTTGCCTTCAGAGAAGTAAATGCCAAAATGGAGTGGTCGCAGAACTGATCCACAAGCGACTCTGCTTGTGACTGGCCACTTTGTAGAGGTCGATGCCCCAATTCTGACTTCTTGGCTCCTGTCTGTAAGCCAGCTGGCTAGCCACAAGCTGACATAGGGTTTGTACCTAACCTCTTGAGTTTGTCAAGAATGCCTGAATGGAGCATTGTGTCAAATGACTTGACCAGATCAAGGTAGGCAGTGTGAACCATTATTTTGGTGTCTTTCTCAAAGAAGTCCACCAGGCTGAGTAGACATGACCTGTCCTTGACAAAACCAAACATGGTTTATTCCAGTGTCTGGAGGTTTCTTTTGTCATTATGGATCATTTCCATGTTAATTGCTCACATGGCTTTGCATATGAGACTAGTGAGACTTATTGGTCTGTAGTTTCCAGGTCTATAGATGGCCCACATTTCTGCAGAGGGATCACTTTTGCTGTTTTCCATTAATGAGGCACAAAGCCTGTATGGAGGCTACTGTTAAACAGCAATTCCAGACGGCCTGATAGGTCATGTTTGATTCTATTCAGAAGGCATCCTGGGGTACTGTCTGGGCCCATTGATGCAGTGTTCTTGGCCTTAGAGAGATGATTAAGGACCTATTCCTAGTGATAATAGGGGGTATTATACTTGATAGTATTTCCTGAGGGAAGACTGAAAGGGAGAGATGGGTAAAGTTGGAGTTGAATTCTTTGGCCAGTAGGTTTGCTACATCTTCTGGCTCAGTATAGGTGGCTCCATTAACAATAAACCCTGCATACAATTGTATATTGAGTTAGAGGTTGTGGACATAGCTAAAGAATGACTTTGGGCTGTCCTTGGCCCGAGAGGACAAATTTATCTCAAATTTGACTTTGGTAGACTTGATTTTTCCTCTGCATTATTTGTTTAGTTTGATGAGAGTGGATGGTGGATGCTGCACCTCCTAATTTTTGGTATAAATGGGTGGAAGGAATTATAACCTTGCACTGTCTTAGGTTCATTGGTTCATAGGTTCATACTAGGCTCTCTGCCCCTGGGCATTTATAAGCCTAGCCAGAGTGTGTTTGGCTTTCGCCACCCATTTTAAATAAATTTTACTATGCCCTTTTCCGAGGTTAGTATACTGTGCCTCTGTCTAACAGTGACACAGAAGTGATACCCGGGGTAAACTTACGCTCTCCCATCCACTCATCAAGATTCCTCTTGAAGAGAGTCAATGAGGGACTCTGCTAACCTGGACTGGGATTTTATTCCAGAGTGAAGGGAGCCTCTGGGTTATGAATCTGTCCCTCCAGCATATCCTATTTATTTCAGTGCTGAGGTTCAAGTCTCTTGAGCGTGTAGCTCGATGGGATTTGGATTTTCTGAGGTGCAGCATGTCCATTAATTCCGGGTTGGACATGGCTTTATATGTCAGGCACAGATCACCTCTGAGCAGGCGGTATGCCACTGAGTAGAGCTGGAGTTTCTTTAATCGGGCAGCATATGGCATCTGTTTGAGCCCTTTGATCCTCTTGGTGAGGTACTTTTGGGGTCTTTCCAGTTGCTGCAGGTGTCTGGTAAGGTACATCCCAAAAGGGCATTGTACTCAATTATGGGCCTGATGAGGGATGAGTAAAGAGGCACGATGACCTCCCCTGATCTAGATGTGAATCCCTTCAAGATTAGGTGGGCTATATAAAATGTTCTTCTAACCACTTTGGCCACATGGTTGTCAAATGAGAGATTGCTATCAACTTGGGTCCCCAGGTCCCTAATTACTTCTTCTGTACTTAATGGATTACCACCTATGTGGTAATTTTCGGGCACTTTGTTTTTGCCAAAGGGGATGACTATACACTTTTTGGTGTTTAGCTTGAGGCCATGGCTCTGGCACCAGTTGTCTCTTTCTATGAGGCGCTTTTGGAGGATGCTTGTGTCAGCTGGAGAGACAATTATGGCACCCAGTTTGCAGTCATCTGCGAATTTGATCAGCCACAGTCCTTCCGTGTTGGCCTGTACCTCCAAGAAATATATACCGAACAAGAGAGGTCCCAGGACTGAGCCTTGTGGGACGCCACTTGTAACTGGTTTGGAGTCTGACATGGCTCCAGCAATTCTAACCATGTGGGTTCTGTCCTTGAGCCAGTTTGCAACCCATCTAGTGACATAGGGGTTTATATTTATGCTGGTGAGCTTATCTATAATGCCCAAGTGGGGTATTGTATCAAAGGCTTTTGCGAGGTCCAGGTAGGCTGTGTGGACCACCTTCCCCTCGTCAATGGCCTTGGTGACTGTTTCAAAGAAATTGACCAGGTTTAAGAGGCAGGATCTGCCCTTAACAAAGCCAAACTGGGTAGGATCCAGTGTCTGTAGGAACCCAATATCTTTATTTATGAGGACCATGATGATCGTTTCTATAGCTTTGCAGACCAAGCTAGTCAGGCTTATGGGGCGATAGTTTCCAGGATCCGCTGAGGCACCACCTTTGTGGAGAGGGACCACTGTTGCTGTACACCACTCTTTGGGTACATATCCTGTAGTAAGGCTGAGATTGAACAATAGTTTTATGTTTGGGTTTAGCTCTTCTTGGAGTTCATGTAGGACGCAGCCCGGGATGCCGTCTGGTCCCATTGATGCTGTGTTTTTTGCTTTGGACAGGACGGCTCTTACCTGAGCATCTGAGATGTCAGGGGGGCAGCACTCTGCTGGGATAGATATTTGCCCTTTTGGTGGGGAGGTGGGGGGGGGGTTGTGCTGAACCTGTCAGCTAGGATGTTGGCAATGTTTGTGGGTTCGGTGTATTTTTTGTCATTTTGGACTAATTCTGAGCATATCTGGGAATTCCCACCCAGGTTTCTAACATAACTAAAGAAAGCCGTGTGATTATCCTTAGTGTCCTGTGCAATTTTTCTCTCGAAGCTGGCCTTAGACGATTTTATGAGTGCCCGTAGTTTTTTGCTAATACTGATCAGAGATGCCTTCCCTTTTTGAGATTTTGCTCTATCATGTAGTAGCTTCCTCCTTCTATTGTATAGTTTGTTTATGGCTGGGGTCCACCAGACAGGACATCTGCCTTTGGAGGATTGGGTCTTGGTTTTATTTGGGATTGCAAGATCCATGCATACCTGAAGGTGTTCATAGAATGCATTTATAAAGGATTCTGCAGTCTGGGCCGTATTCTCCACAGGCCCGGGGGCTTTGAAGGATTCCACCTCGGTGTGAAATTTGCTTTAGAGAAGTTTTTCACTGTGGTTTTCTGGGCAGGGGGTGGGGTCGGGATGTGAATATCCAGTGAGATTAGTTTATGGTCTGGTCTTACCAGTGAAGGATACACTTCTGGTCTGGAGCATAGAGTCCCCATGTTGGTGATGATCAGGTCCAGTATGTTTTCCCCTCATGTGGGAGTGGTAACAAGTTGTTTCATAGCATTTGAGTTTATAAAGTCTAGGAACCTTTGGGCTAGGGTGTTGGAGCTAGATTAATGCGCCCAGTCTATGCTTGGGTAGTTGAAGTCGCCCAATATAATGGTGTTTGGAGAGACCTTCATATTCTCCAGTGTTCTCAGGAAGGCCAAGTGGGGTTCCTGGGTTTGGGAGGGTGGTGTGTAGCAGGCTATAAACTGGAAGGCAATTTTACCCACTGTTAGTTGCACATGGATAGTCTCTGATGCTTTGTGCTGTGCCACCAACCTGGAGGTGTGGGTATCTTTGACGAATATTGATACTCCCCCTCCTTTTGTGGTTCGGTCCAAGTTTTGGGGCCGAAAAGCATGGTATGAGGTATAACCTGGTAGTGCTGGGGTGCTCTCGGGAGCCTTGAACCAGGTTTCTGTTACTGCACAGATATCGATGTTCTCCATGCTAAGGAGAGTTTCGAGTGCATGCATCTTGAGGTTTAGACTTCTGGCATTGAGTAGCATTACTCTTAGTTTCTTATCCCTTGTGATACCTATGGAGGTGGGTTTGTCTTTTGAGCCTTGCCTAAAAATGGCACTATGGGGGTAGCAAGAGCCTTTGCCAATATCTGAAAGCCCAGGGGTGACAGGTGTAAGCCGTCCCCAGCGAAGCATCGTGGCTTGTTGAGCATGTCATCCCAGGCTTACAGGCATTGAATCCCCTTTGAATGACACCAATACTTAAGCCAATTGTTGAAATTGATCATCTTGTCTTCATATTATGGCATCATTCTTGGTGAGGGTAAGATGCTACTCAAGGTCAGGGTCATACCGGCCTTGGTTACATGCTCAGAGAGCTCCTCTATGTCTCTTTTCATGTAGTCCAGGGAAGGTACATCTCAGGTCATTCACACCAGCATGGACAATGACTGAGTCATATTTGTACTTGCCTTGGAGTGACCTGAGTGCTTGTGTTATGTTGCGGATCCTAGTGCCCGACAGGCAGCTCACCGTGACCTTCTCCTTGTTCAGCCTGGTGAGCAGGACGTCAGTGTGCCTGACGATAGAGTCACCTATTACAAGTGTATCAGGTGTGTTGTTTAGCCTTAAGGGCTGTGACTGTTTGGCACACTGGCTTTGTGAGCTATGTGTTGCACGTGTTTTGTTTTGGGGTAGCGGTTGCTTGGGTATCTGCTTTGGAGGTCTCTGCTGCTTAGGCAGATTTTTATTTAGAGCCTCCGAGTATGTTTTTGTGTGTTTATGTGTTTGGTTTGCTGTCGTGGTAGGTCTATGTGAGACTGGAATTGTAGTGAGTGTGGTTTCCTTCTCCTCCTGACTGGTTACGCCAGTACTGAGTTAAGAGAGCTTAGCCTCCAGTTTGGCTATATGGTTGTATTTCTCACATGTGTTGGAATTTGTTGGGAGGAGGAGAGGGTTGTCTGTGTACATGAGACAGTTGTAACATTGCCTCAAGATTCCCAGATTCACCAGCTGGACCGGAGAGGAGATTGACAACTGACCTTTGGACATGCTAAAATAGTATTGGAAATTCCTTTATAATTGAAAAAATGGGCCAATGGGGAACAAGGTACTCAAGGGGAGTTTGTGAGGGTGTAGTGCTTTTAATTTTTTAGTGCTGACTTGGTGAGCAAGTGCCAGGTAACTTAAATGCAATGTGTTACAGGTAACTTAAATGCAAAAACGACAAACAGTAACTTTCTTTCAAGTGTAAACAAGGAAATAAGTACAGTAAGCAATGCAGATATCACTAGGGATCCACAGAAGCGCTGAAAAGCTGTGTTTTAGGTGAAATTAGCATTTCAGGGAAATAAGCAAACAAACAACAAGCATACAAACAAAACTAGATTCAGCAGGCCTGGATCTAGTCTATGCTGCAGCAAACAAGGTGTACCAATTTCAGTAAGAAACAGTTCAAATATGCAGGCACTATAAGCCTTTAACCAGAAAATTTCAGCTCAAAAGGGCAGAGTCCAGCCTCTCCTCCCACAAGAGTGCAGACCACAAACCTTCTTAATGTAAAACAACTGGTCTGAAGCCCAAGTGCTTAAACTAAAAGGCTTAGAATGAGTTACACCAAGCAGTAATAAATACAACTGAGTACTTTTAAGATGACGCAAAAGCAAAATAAAGTAGGAAGAAACACAAATACAGTAAAAGCAGATAATGTTTTTTTTTTTTTTTTTAAGTAGAAAGCGAGAAAGGAGTAGCAGAAACTAAGCTGATTGGCCTTCTCAAATGTTCTCCCTGTACTGGGTAGAATGAGGTAATGACAGTAGACTAGGAGGAGGGTCCCAGATCAAATTTACACTAGGGGCGGGCAACTGCAAAGCCACCAACTAGGGAGGAAGGGTGGGAAACAAACTGCAGAAATCTTTCTCACACCTGAAAAGCAGCAGTGAGCCTTTAAATGAAAATTTTAAACAGCTAAAGGAGCCTCTAGAGAAAAGATTTTAACTGCAACAAGTTATTACAAACAAACAACCCAACAGATGCTTAATAAAAGTGGACAATTTAAACCATGTCTCAGTGACTGGTCAGACATCAGCATTCTCTAGGGTAAAGAGAGGTTCTAGGGAGTGGAGTTTTTTTTTTTTTTTTTTACTCCTAGCATTGAGTAGCAACACCTTTAAATTTTGTTGGTTTTGATTTGCTATGTTGGAAGTACTTTCTGTTTGACCTTGCCTAAAGAAAGCACTATGGAGGTGGACAATGCTTTAGCTAATATTTGAAAGCCTAGAGTGGAGAGGTGCTGACCAACCCTGATATAGCTGTGTGGTCTGTTGACTATGTCCTTCAATGCTGACAAATATTGCATTCCCCTTAGAATTACTTCAGAAACTATGACAATTATTATAGTCAGTTGTCTTTCGTTCCTGTTGTGGCATCATGCTTGGAGAAGGTAAAATGCTGCTCAATGCTAGGCTCATACCAGCCTGGGACAGATATTCTAAGAGCTCCATGATGTCTCTCTTCATATAGTCTAGGGAGGCACATCTGAGGTCATTTATACCCACATGGACTATGACTGTGTCTTACTGGTTCCTGTGGTCCAAAGAGCTGAGTGCATGTGGAATGTGGTGGAAACTTGCCCCTGATAAGCAACAGACCATGACTTCCTCCATACTCAGCCTAGTGAGAGGGACTTCAGTGTATCTCACAATGGGGTCTCCAATGACCAGAATGTTGGACTGTGTGGTGACTTGTTTTATGGGCTTAGATGTAGAGGCTCAATGAGATATGGCTACGTGTGTTGATGTGAGTGTTGTTTTGAAAGAGTGCATTTGGGGCTGCTGAGGGTATTTGTTATGTGTACTTTGTCTAGGTGGTCTTTGGGGATTAGGAAGGTTATATTTAATTGTCTCAGCATATGTGGGTCTGTGTGTCTGATATGAATTGTATGTGATGGGTACAGGTGTGTAGTTCTGTCAAGCTTACTGACATTAGGAGCACTGCCAAACACTTGAGGGGAAACTAATAAGTATACCCTGATGATTTATGGATGAAGTACTTAGGCTGATATTATGAAGTTAGGTTAGACACCAGAAAATCAACCAGTATTTACTAAAAAGAAAAAAAATAGCTTGTCAAGAATAATGGGAAGAGGGGAGTCACCTCAATGGTTACTCCTTGGCTACTGCTACTGCTGATCTCACCACTGCTGGGATACAATGCTCCTTTGCTTCTTCTCTCACCAGAAACAAAACAGTTTAACCAATCCCAAGATGAAAAGCAGGCCACAGGCTCAGTGTGATCTACAGTCTTGTCCCAGATGATGCAAGGGTCTGTAGGCTTTTTGTAGCCTTTTTCCTGATAGATGCCTTGAATAGCAACCAGACCAATCAGGAAAGTCAAACATAGGAAAACAGAACTGCAAGGAGACAAGCTGACCGACCACTGAACCTCTTTATTATTTAGCGCTTTCGTCTGGCATTTGCCTCAATACTTCATCAGAATGAATTAAAAACATTAAATACTTGATTATATACAGAACTGATGTATCACATGTTTAAATCTTAAAAAATAATAGGCTAAAAGCCCAATCAATCAACCCTGAATGCAATACAATTTAGTAACCCCAAGCAGGCAGATAAAAAGCAGTTGCAATATACAATGCTATAAACCATCTTATATAAGTTATTTTACAATAATTATAAATTATATTATTCCAAAAGTTTTTCATTAACTTATTTAAATTTCTGTTCACCAAGGAACCAGTGTATCAAACCATGTACTTTATAAAATGACAATTACTACAAAGGAAACTCAGACTTGAGTTTTAAAAAGCATGAAATAGAACACGTCATTCAAACCAGGCTCTTATAAAGCGTTACATCTGAACTGCCAGAGCAGTTCCTTGTATTCAAGGAACCAATCTACTGGCCCTCCCCTACTATTCTCTATGTGAATTTGTTCTAAAACAGAACATTTAAAATAGTGCTGTGGATGCTCCATTGTGTATTTAGCCAAAGTGTTATTCACATTGCCTTTCTTGATGTCATAGGCATGCTGATAAATACGCCTATTTTAACCATTTATTGTTTTTCCAATATAAAATTGGTCACATACTTGATAGATTGCGATATAAACTACACATTTGCTTAGACAATTATATTTTCCTTTTAAGTGAACATAGCCATATGCCCTTATACAAATGCTGCTAGATTCTAGAATATAGGGACATTGTGCACAATGTCCACATTTTCTCATATATCCCTCCCTCTCTCTTGAAAAATTACTTTCCAAGAGATTTTTTATACACTTATCTCTCCTATATATTACACAAGGCATGTCTCCAAGTCTTGTTTTACAGAGGTCATCTGTAGTAAGTATTGTCCAGTTGTTATATAGGACTTCTCTAATGTTGTAATAAAGGGGGTTAAATGTGAGAATCATAGCATCCTTAAAGGATTTAGTACCTTCTTCCTGTCTGTCTGCTGATATGCTCACCGTTACCCCTCCAGGAGAAGTATCAGAAACAAATCCCAAAAGTGGGATAAAATGTTCACTACTTCTTTTCCCTATGACTTCATCCAAAATTGTATCAATAAATGTTCCAGGGTAACCCCTCCTACAAAGCATAGTTCTAAGTTTATCTATTTGCTGTAGGAACACAGTAAATTCACTTATCATCCTTGCTAACCTAACACCCTGTCCTTTTACCAAGGATTTTTTCTGGTGTATAGGATGGCAACTGTCAAAATGTAGCAGGGTATTCAAATATGTAGGTTTCGCAAACAAAGTAGAAGTGAATCTATGGTTCTCTATATCTTTTTGTATGGTGATGTACAGAATATTAATGAACTCAAAATGTGTTTCCATAATAAGGTTTAGGAACCCAGTACTTGAATTTAAAAAACAAAAAAAAAATGTTGTAGTTGTTCACCTGTGCCATCCCAAAAAATTAATAAATCATCTAGATATCTACTATAAAATCTACAGTGTTTACAAAGTTCATGTTTGAACACTGTAGTGAGTTCCCCCTGGATTAATACAACACTGGCAAAAAGTGGGGCACAATCCGCCCCCATCGCAACTCTTATTTTTTGCTTAAATAACCGATTTTTGAATAGAATAAAGTTATTTTGCAAAATTAACTCCATAAGGGTCCTGTACATTAGGATTATAGAGTAACAATGTGTAGAATAGGCACACAGGTGGTCATAGAACATACTGATGCCCTCCTCGTGGGGTATCACTGTAAAAAGGTCCTTTATGTCCATGGTGACGAGTATCAAATTATTCATGTATATGTCCCCTTGTACCTTTTTTAAGCAATCCAAGGAGTCTTTTAGTACATGTGAATGTTGCTCTAAAACATGTTTTAAATTATAATCAATACATTTTGCCAAGTTAAAAGTTTTTGAGGCTTTAGCATCCACTACTGGCCTAAGGGGAGGGTCCTCCATACAATTGTGTATCTTTGGTATGCCAAAAATCATGGGGATGCGTGGATGTTTTTGTGTTAAAAACCCATGTTCACCAACAGAAATTTGGTTGTTTAGTAACAGGTCATTTAAACAAATGTCAATATTCCTATAGGAAATATTTAATTCATTTCTTGATATTTCCTCATAGGAATCAGTAAACAGGTGTGTTTGCATTTTGTCTGTATACATACTTTGGTTCATTATAACCAGTCCCCCACCCTTGTCTGGTTTCATCACCCTTATGAAATTACTATTAACTATTTAATTTAGTAAATCGACTTCACTATTGGAGAGATTATGTAAAACCTCCCTACTTTTGTCAGAGTGTAACCTTTTGATTTGTTCCATACACAGACTCTCAAAAACATGTAATGTAGGGTGCAAGGGTGGGTTGAATGTACTGTTTTTTTAGCATTCACCTGTATTAATATATCTGTTGTCACTGTTGAAGTACATCTTGAAGTTACGTTTCCTGACAACTTTAATTCAAGTAGGGATTTTTCTTTTCTTGATGTTCTGGTAGGTATAAAATTCAATCATGTTTGAAATAAGTTAGCACATAATGTACTAATGTCTGTGTCACTATAGTTATAAATTTTAAAGTCACCAAACTCATTCGTGACTATGGTGCAAACATGTCCTGCATCCTCTTCTACCACCTGTTTGTCATCCCTCTCCCCCTGTGTGGCCTGCCCCTGTTGGAATAGAAATTATGGGAATTGCCACCCCCCCCCCATCCTCTCCTGATTGTAGTAGTTCTGTTGCCAGTTTTGGAGGCACTCCGACCTCCTCAAAGGAACATCTAATGGGACTGTTTGTTCTATTACCTTGTTTGTGTTTTCTTCACCCAAACCAGGTTCCCCCATAGTGTAATTATCCTCTTCTCTATCATGCCTTCTTATGATATTACTGTTAGGTAATGGGTATGCTCTACCCTCCTCATATTCTGGTTTATCTTGCTCCAGTTTTTTTTTCCCTGTTTGTTTGTTAACACAATCATAACTTTGTCCACATTAACCAACACAGCATTGTACTCATTCACTTTAGTTTGAAACAACAAGTCATTATGCAATGCTTCATTCAAAACATCAATTCTAGTTTTTAAACCATACATTTTCTTGTCATTGTATCTGATGAGCACTTCAAGTAGCTCACATCCATGCCTGTTGAATACAGCAAGTAATTCATTATATAAATCAGACCCATAAACAGTACCTGTTGGAAATTTCCAGGTTCTAAGTCCTTTTGGTATTTGTTGTATGTGAACACATTCCCTGAGGCAGCAGTTTTCCATTTGAAGTGTCCACAGCTTAGTCACCTCTCTTTCAAACCCTTTAAGTTGTTCATCAAAGGTTTCTCAAACTTGCCTGCTGTTTTCCACTCCAAAAACTGCACTGAATACCATTCCTAAAGCACTCAGAAAATGAACAAGTGGTAGCCGTCTCCATTGCATTGCCGCTGACATTGTTGTCCCTATGTCCTGCAGGGTTGTAGCAAATGGAAGAGCCGCTCGCTCGTGGTGATGAGGAAATAGGGTTTCCCTGCCCTAAAGGGATGGAAGTAGTTTGAGATGCATTCGAACCTTGTGTTGTGCAATTATTTTGCCCAAAGGTAGTAGGAACAGCCGATAAGTTCCTTCCCAAACCAAAAATCTGTGCTGTCAGCACTTCAATCAGTGCTGACAAGTTCCCAATAGATGCTGTCAGCTCTTGTGGGGGAACACATCCAGTGGTATCCACTCCAGCTCCTTGAAAGTTAAACATAGACAATCACTGCCAAATCAGAAACAGACAGGAATCAGTGCATTCTACTCATTCTCTCACAAGGAGCAAATTATAAGCACAAATTCCAATTAAGCACTTTTTAGGCTTTTAGGTGATCAGCAGTCTCCAAGAAATAATGTCCCTATGCTTCTTCCCTCACCAGGAGCAAAACAGAAGCACAAATCCCTAGATGACTACTGAGAGGCAGAATGAAGGCTCCTCATTAATTTGTGGACTTGGAGTAGATGTTGCAAAAAGTGGGTTAATATCCTAAGTGCTGCAGTGTGCACCAAACAGTGACATATGAAAGAGGGGTTAACTTATGCTTTACCTATCTAATTGGAGATCCACTAATATTAAAAGAGCAAGAAAGGCTGGAAGGAGTGGGTACTTTGAATTCTGGCTCTATGGAATACAGTGAGCTGGCCAATAAATTTAAATAGCTGAACGGGAGTGATTACACAAAAATGATAATTGTGTGCTTACTCACAATAGCAATTGAAAGGGGAGAGGGAAGGAGATATGTGGTTAAATTAACATAATGGGTGGGCAACTAGAAAGACAGTTGAGTTTAAAAACACTGCAACTCCAGTACTGGAGGGTGAGGAAAACTTTATTTCTGTGTGACTCTCAACAGATACAGTTGTGGTCTCTTTCCTAGATTAAATGTGCAATTAGAAGTAGAATACAAATAATGCACAGTGTAAAGAAAATAAATCACAATACACTAAGCAAAAGAAGGCAATGAAGCGATACAAAATAGAAGAAAGCAAAAACAAGCTACCCTTTCCCTCACAGCAATTTGTGCCAGGGTCTGGGTGAGCTATTCCAGTAAAATATTGAAATGGTTTATTTTACTCTTTAAATCGAGGGTGTAGTTCCCAGCTCCACTGTCAGTTCACAAGAAATTAATCTTAATTGATCTGTTTTAATTTCTGTGAGACTCATATGCACAGTTTGTTTATGAATGGTGAAAAACAGTGGTGAACAAGAGCAGGAATTGTTCCTTCTCTTTCATGTGCAACCATCACCATTAAATGCAGCTTGCAAAACCAAATCTGTGGAATGTTTGCATTGCTACCTATAGTTTTGTCAATACATTATCAAAAATATCCTGCTTGTGAGATTTTATGGCATACTTTGGAAAATTAACATCATATGGTGTAAAATATTTTATTTTACAGCACACATGCTAGACACTGTAGCACTGTAACTTATGGCTTCTGATTTTACTGGTCGAAGTGGTTAAAAGTTCAAAATGGTCACTGGCAACTATATGCATGCATGGTTTTACTAGTATTGCAATTAATTTGTAACCTGTTTTCCAGCCCTCACAAATCATGTTACAATATTTGAACTATAAACCGTTTGTTGATAAATAAAACCTGAATTCTCAAATGAAACTGAAACCCGACTTCTATATAAAATGTAAGCAAACAACATTCAAGCTCCATATTATTTTAGCTGCATAACCATAAGGCACCAGTGTTGTCTTTTGCTGGGGCTATGGCAGAAGTTTGATGGCAGGTTAAAGAGGAGGCCAGTTAAAGAGAAGCTAGATAAAAAAAGAGTCTATGGTACTAAAGTAGATAAATGTACATTGCTAAGGTTTTAAAATGTATGGAGCCATTTACAGCTCTTAAAAATAATCAGATTCAGACTAACTCTGTCATTGTTAGAAAAAAAAACAATGACATAATCTTTTTCTCTCACACACTTTCTCTCAGTAAATGGTAACACATTTCTGATCACAGAACCATCACTGAAACATTCAGTATATTGATTTTCTACTGATCGCTAAAGAGGAGTTCATACTTTTTACCCACAAAGACAGTCAATGTTAATTTATATAACTAGTTTCATCCACTTACCACTTAAAACTTGCCTGTTCAAAGCAAGTGCAATGCACTCTTTTAAATGATACGTCTATACTGGATATTTTTATCATAAATGTATATGCCTTGTGCCATATGTTACTTTACTCCAAATGCATATAAACCATCTCTCCCTCCAACAAATAAGGCAGCATTTCTTACCTCTGGAGTCAGGTTCTTATTATCCCTCTGTCACAGGTTCATAGGTCTGTACTAGGTCAACGGCCCAGGAGCCTTTACAAGCCTAGCCCATAGAAGTGCCCTGGCATCATGACTCCATTAATTCCTGGTGCCTCTATCAAGTAGAGCCACTGGAGCGATCCCTGGGGTGAACTTCTATTTCCAACCACTCATCAAAATTTATCTTGAAAAGGGCCAGTGAGGTGCTCTGCTTGACATGTATGGGAAGTCTATTCCATAGCATGGGCAGTCTCTGGGTTATGAAGCTGTCCCTCCAGCATGTTCTGTTGATTGTGGTAATGAGGTTGAGGTCCCTGGAGCATGTGGTGTGGAGGGATTGGGATTTCTTTAGGTGTAACATTTCTAACAGGGTTGGGTCAGACATGGCTTTGTAAGTCATGCACAGATTGCCTCTTAATAGATGATATGAGACAGAGACAAGCTGGAGTTTTTTGAGTCTGTCCATGTAGGGAATGTGTTTAAGGCCTAGGATCCTATTCATGAGGTACTTTTATGGCCTTTCCAGCTGTTGCAGGTGTTTAGTGAAGTACATGCCAAATGGGGCATTACACTCAATGACTGGCCTAATGAGGGAAGAGTAGAGAGAGATGATGACCTCTTTCTTCCTGGATGCAAAACCCTTGGTAATGAGATGTGCCACATAGAAGGACTTTCTGACCACAGTGGCAATGTGGTGGTCGCAGGAGAGGTTGCTGTCAACCTGTGTCCCCAGATCTCTTATAATGCCTTCAGTGTTCAGTGGACTACCATCAGTGTGGTAATTAGTATGAACTGAGTTTTTCCCAAAGAGAATGAAGATGCATTTTTTGGCATTAAGCTTAAGGCCATGGTTTCGACACCAGTCATTGGTCTCAGTGAGGCCTTTCTTTAGGATGTCTGCATCACTTGGGGAGTTAATAATGGCTCCCAGCTTGCAATCATTGGCAGACTTGGTCTGTCAGAGTACCTCTGTGTTAGCCTGGACTTCTGAGAAGTAGATGCCAAAACAGGAGAGTACCCAGGACCGATCCCTGTGGGACTACACTCGTGACTTGTCAGTAGTCTGAGTTGAAGTCTGCTATTTCCACACTGTGGGTTCTGTCTGTGAGCCAATTTGCAACCCACCTAGTGATTTAAGGGTTGATGCCTAGCTTGGTAAGTCTATCAATAATTCCTGAGTGAGGAATGGTATCAAAGCCCTTGGCCAGATCGAGGTAGGCTGTATGAACTGCCTTGCCCTCATCGACAGCTCTGGTGACTGACTCAAAGAAATCAACCAGGTTGAGCAGGCATGAGCTTCCCTTTACAAAACCAAATTGTGCGGGATCCAGAGTTTGGAGATTCCCTAAATCCTTACATATCAGACTTGTCAGGCTAATGGGGCAATAATTCCCAGGGTCTTTAGTCGCTCCACCTTTATAGAGAGGGATGACTGTAGCAGTGCGCCATTCTGTAGGGACAAAGCCTGAGGTGAGGCTGTGATTGAACAAGGCACACAGGTGTGGTTTCAGTTCACTTTGCAGTTCATGTAGAACACAACCTGTGATATTGTTGGATCCCATGGAACTGTATTCTTGGCCATGGACAATGCAGCTTTAACCTGTGCTGCAGTAATGCTGGGTGCCTGGCATTCTTTCTGTATTGTGATTGGTCCTTTGGGGGGGAGGGGTAAAGTTGGCACTGAATCTGTCAGCCAGTATGTTGGCAATATCTGTATAGGAGGTACTGTTGTGCAGTAACTCAGAGCTAATCTGGGTATTGCCGTGGAGATTCTTGATATAATTGTAGAAGACTTTGTGGTTGTTTTTAGTATCTGCTGCAATTCTGCCTTCATAGCTAGTTTTAGAGGTTTTGATGAGGGATCTCAACTTTTTGGTGAGACTAATAAGGGAGTTTTTCCAGTCTTGGGACTTCACCTTTTTCTGCAACAGTTTATTCCTTCTCTTGTAGAGTTTGTTAATGGCAGGGGACCACCAGATTGGCTTCTTTTTTATGGAGGAGAGTGTCTTGGTTCATTTGGTGGCTATGGCTAGTTCCATGCATTTATGTACATGTTCGCACAGTGCACTGGTGTATGATTTGGCAGTCATGCACCTATTTTCCATTTGCATGGGTGCCATCAAGTTAGCCACCTCTGTTTTTAGGACCCCGAAGTCATGCTTTGGAGAAGTTTTTCATAGTAGTTACCTTTGCTGGTGGTGTGGGTGAGATATGGATTTCCATGGTAATTAGTTTGTGGTCGGATCTAACCAGGGAGGAATTGACTATTGTTGAGCAATGGTTGCCCATGTTAGTAATAACCAGGTCAATGATGTTGCTTCCTCTAGTGGGGGTAACAATGAGCTGGTCCAGTGCATTGGAATTAATGAATTCCAGAAAGCATTAGGCAAGTGTATTGGTGCATGAGTAGTTTTCCCAGTTGATGGAGGGGTAGTTGAAGTCACCCAGTATGAGAGTGTTGGGTTGGACCCTAATAATTTCCAGGATGCTTAGGAACTTGGAGTGAGAGTCTTGGGACATATATTTATTTTATTTATTTATTTATTTTATTTTACATTTGTTTACCGGGTTAGTCCGACAGGACACAGGTCCATTTACAGCGGAGGCCCAGGAAGAAAACATCCACAGTAAGTAAACATAGTTAAACACACTATACTAGTAAACATATATACAACAGTAAAAGAATATTAACACAGAAACAAATAACACAGTTAAACATAGAGAAATATAAAATTTCAAATCAGCAGTGTAGATTTGTGAAACTGTAGCAAATTAATGTAGGTATAATAGGAGTAGGCAGAAGTTTGGGGTGGATGGAAAGAGGGTTATGTAACGCATGGACATGGCTAGGAGTTCATCAGGTGTGAGTTAAGTGAATTTTTCAACTGAGTAGTGGAAGAGGCAGAAGTCAGAGCCGGAGGGGTTATTCCAGTTTCTAGCTATGTTATGAGAGAATAATGCTTTCCTTGCAGAGTTGTTTGCCCTAGAGATACAGAGGAGTGATTTGTCAGAAGAGCGGAGAGGATGGTTTGATATGTAGTGAGTGAGAAGGTGGCTTAGTGGTGGGGTTCTATCAGGATATTTCACAATATTGTGGACAATGATTAGTTGGTGATAACTGAGTAGTTGGAGAAGTTCTAGCCATTGAAGTTCCCTTAGAGCCTGACAGTGTTTGGTTCTGAAGGTGGAGTTGTTGGCAAACTTGGCAATTTTATTATAACATGACTCAAGTCTATCAAGATCCAGTTTTCTGATCTGGGTAAGGATTAGAGGGGCATACATTACCGTGAACAGTAGATGAGTTTGAGCTAGGGTAATCCGTACCTGATCAGAGAGGAATTTCTTGTGTCTATATAGTGTTCCCATTTTTTATGGATCATTTTGATAGTTTGTGAAACATAGACATCAAAGAGTAGGTTTTTGTCAATTTCTGTGCCAAGGAGTTTGATATGGTCAGATGGAGAGATGTTAGTACCATTTTTGGAAGTGATTGAAAAGGGTAGAGGGGTGGATATAGTTTTGTTGGGTGTGAATAGTAGCACTTTAGTCTTGTTGGGGGTTAGGATAAGTTGGATCAGAGTAACCCAATATTCCACAGATGTAAAGGATTCCTGAGTGAGTTGTTGTAGAGTGGTGAGTGATGGTGCAAAGCAGATAAGAATCAAGTCATCTACGTACCGCATAAGTGTAGCATGCTGGGTGTAGGTATGAAGATTGTTAATAAAAATAGGGAAGAGAAGTGGGCCTAATACTGAGCCTTGTGGAACACCTTTAGTGGTTGGAAGCAAAGGAGATAATATGCCTTGCCACTGGGCAGATTGTTGTCTGTCTGACAGATAGCTTCTAAACTAGGCAATAGTTGAAAGGGCAAAGGATAGGGAGGTCATGGACTCTAGTAGTAAGGTATGTGACATCATGTCAAATGCCTTGGATAGGTCTACGAATATTGCAGATGCAAAGTTGTTGTTGTTTCTGTGTTGATTAACCAGATTAGTAAAAGAGAGAAGAGCTGTTGTTGTGCCATGGTGTTGCCGGAAGTCATGTTGTGTGGAGGAGAGGAGATTGTGTGAGTTCAGGAATTTCATAACTTGGGAGTGAATAAATTTCCCGAGTACTTTGGATAAGGGGGATGGGATGCCTATGGGACGGTAGTTAGAAAAGTCGTAAGAGTTCCCACCTTTGTGAAGAGGAATAATATATGGTATTTTCCATAGTTGAGGGATATAGGCTTCTTGTATGTAGTGGTTGATAAGGATGGAAAAAGGGTAAGATAAGGATTCAGCAGGTTTTTTAGGAAGTTAGCAGGTAAATTGTCAGCAGCAAGGGTGGTGGGTTTAGGTTTTTGGAAGAGTTTTTTAATTGTAGAGGAAGGAACAGGTGAGAGAGTAAAGGAGGGGATATTATCAGGGTTTTTTACTGGGATATATGTATGTTTATTTTTGGATAGCTGGGAGGATAAGGATAGGATAGATTCTGTGAAGTGGTGGTTAAATTGAGAGGCTATGTATTTAGTATTATTGGTAGAGCCGGGAGCAGGAGTGGTAGTTTTGTCTGGTTTTAGTATGGCATTTATGGCATGTCAGAAGTTTTGAGGGTCTTTTGAATGTTTGTTTTGAGTACTAAGGAACTAATTCTGTTTATCAAGTTTAGTTTGCCTCTTGTGTTGATTTCTTAGCTGCTAATAATTTTGTTTGGATAAGCTAGTGTTTTCCCTCTTCCAGATTTTCCAAGCCTTATCTCTAGCTCTTAGTAGGGTTCTTGTGTTCCTTCTTAGCCATGGTGCATAGTTTGCCTAGACTCTAATTTTCCTGGTGGGTGCGACTATATTAAGGACATTAGTGAGAGCACTATTAAAGTAGTCAATGGCTTGGTCTAAACCTAGAGTAAATAGTGGTTCCAATTTAAATTGCCTTCGAATATTGTTAAGATCCTATATATTTAGTTTGTGATCATCTCTGACTTGTCTAAAAACTATGTGGTTGGAAAGGTTGGTGCATTGACGTAGGAGGAAGGTGGGGAGATGGTCACTTAGGCCATCTGGTAGGCATCCTGTCTGGTTGTTGTGCTTGGGGCAACTGACTAGTGTCCAATCTAAGATAGATTGTTTATGTTTTTTTTTATCTACTCTAGTGGGTTCTTGAATGAGGTGGGAAAAGCCAAAGAGATTAATATGATTAGTGGGGTTGTTGGAGTTACAGGTTAACCAGTCAGTATTTAGGTCACCTAGTAGGATGGTTTCCTGTGGGAGATTGTCTGAAGTCCATTGTAAGATTTCTTCAATGGAGGGAGAGTTATTACCTGGGGGAATGTAACAGCAGATAATATTGATTTTTTGTGTCGTTTATATATAGAGTTGATCCTAAGGTTTCGGCATTTTGAAATTTAGCTAGAGGGGTTTGTAGAGGTTTGACGTTGAGTGTATTTTTAAAGAGAATGGCAACCTCTTCTTCCTTCCTGCCTGCTCCGTCCTGTCTTAAGATATTATACCCTGGTGGGAGGATTTCTTCATTTTGGATGCTAGGTTTTAGCCAGGTCTGAGCTGTGGTTAGTATGTCTGGGGAGTAATGGGTTATAAATGCTTGCAAGTCTGAAAGCTTGTTAGATATACTCCCGGTGTTGATGTTAAGAATTAGTAAGTCTGACTTTTGTTTGGTTGGCAGTGGGGTATTAAGTGGTGCTGGGTTTGGGTGTACGTCTCCTGATATGAGAAGTCACTTTGTGATAAACAATATGTGTTTAATTGTGTTAGCTATTTCTATGTTGGATGTAACTGATATTTGTGTAGTGTAAGATGTTATGTGAAATTTATATATGTGTAGTTTTGAGCTGTCTTTAAATAATGTAGCTCCGATAGTGAAATTTATGTGCATGGGTGCCAGAACCAGAGAGCCAGGGGGAAAGGGTGAGCCCCCCCCCACTTTTACAGCTGCAAGACCTGTTGGGAAAAAATAATGGAGTTTCCACGCTAACGTGGATTTGCATGTGGAAGTTAAACTAACTAAAACTAGCTGATCTTGTTCTCTTATTGCTCTGTGTTACAGGAGTTATGCTGCTGCTGTTCAGTTGGTGCTGTGCTGCTGCTGGAGAAAGAGTCATGCTAGTAAGGAGAGTTTTGTTTTTTTTGTTTGCAGGAGTTATGCTGCTCATGTGTGTGTGTGTGTGTGTGTGTGTGTGTGTGTGTGTGTGTGTGTGTGTGTGTGTGTGTGTGTGTGTAAACAAGAGCCTGAATTTTCTACCCATAACACCACTTGTGATTTAGGGAGTTGAGTCCATATCTCTCCACTGTCCAGATTTTCACAGAAGATTTGACTAATACAACTCCTCTTAAAATTTGTGTTTTTATGGCAAATCAGTGAGAACTGAATTCATTAAATAATGATAGCTCTTTGAGTTTCAGCCTTCCTATCTTTCTTGGAAACACATGGTAACACAAAACACTTTATTTTTGAAACTTTCTAAGATTATACAAGCAATATTTAAAATATGTCCCTGGTTTTGGTCTTTTGCCCCCCACCCAAATATATTTTGGCTTTTTCCAGATTTCTTGTGTTGCAAAGTTGAGAGATTTAGTTGATCGTCAAGTGGATTTTACAAGGACCTGAGAGCTTCAGGGGAAGAGAAGTTTAGTGCTACTTATGTTAAGTTGTTTGCATTTGCATTGTTAGTAGCACAACAGGTAGTGTACTTGCTTTTGATGCAGAAGGCTGTGGGTACTACTCCCACAGTATGTAGATAGATCACTGATACTGTACTGTGTTGTACTATAATGGGAGTGGATGCTGCAGTCTTATGAATGTCCGCCTTTGGAGGCGTTACCTAGTAACTATGAACCCGTTATCAGTTTGCCATCCATTTTGAGAATAGGTAAGTTCAAACTAAGAATAAGTAAGTTCAAACTCATTTCTAGGCTAAATGCCCTTCTAGGTTATTTTAAGTCTAATCAATTTCCCCATAGGTGAGAATCAAACCCTGTATTTTGTGCTCATGAAGTAAACACCTTAACCATTATACCATTTACCAACCCATTCCCCATTGCAAAATTAATAGCTTATCAATTTTTAATGTAGCATAGGCAGTTTATTCTTCAAGGGCAACAGGCACTTTATTTGTAGATGAAACAATGAAATATAAAGTTTTTGCTAGCAGCAACCTCTTCATTAGTTACAGATCTCTTTAATGTGGAATTATTTAGATGACTTACTTCTGCAGAGATTTTGCATATTTACTGATATCGGTGGATTGTACTGACAGAAGTTTGAGTGGCCTTTTATGGTTGAAATTTTCTGAAATGGGTAGTTTTGTCATTATTGGGTCATACATTTTGTTTTATTGCTTACTAGAAGACTGTTCCAAACTACAAATTTAAAACACATTCTAACAAGTGATGTTGTATTATACAAGGAATATAATTTAATATGACTCAAAGTACTTATACATGCAGTCATGCATGCTTGCTCACAGGATGCAGGAGATCAAAATAGGGGAAGAGGCCAGTCACCAATGGTGTCCCCCGGGGTTCGGTGCTGAGACTTTTTCTGTTTGGCATATACATCTCAAAAATAAAAGGAAATATCAAAGGGCTTTGGCTGACTAAGTTTGAGATGACTGCAAGCTAGGCTCAGTTATTGAATCCCCAAATGACTTAACCATCATGCAGGAAGGTTTGTCCCAAACAATAATTAGTGCTAGAATCATGAATTGAAACTAAACTCCAAGAAATACATTATCATATCCTTTGAGAATTCATCTACTCCAGGGAACTGCCAAATTGACAATACCCCCTGAGAACTGAGCCAGCTGTTTGTCATTTGGGAACTTGTGTGTACAGTGACCTAACTTTTGAACAACATGTGCACAGAGACATAAGAAAGTCTTTCTATATTGCACAACTTATAAACAACTTGATTGTGACTAGATCTAGAGATGTTATTGTCCCCCTATACAAAGCCCTCATTAGGTCAATCATTTTGTCTAATGCCCACTTTGGCATGTATCTGTCCAGACCCATGCAACAATTGGAATACCCACAGAGATATCTTACTAAAAGGATACAAGTCCTAAACATGTCTTGCATGGACCACCTCAAAGATTTATCACTATACTCAGCATCCTACAGAGTGTTTAGAGGTGATGTGTCTGGCATACAAGGGATCCTCCGACCTGATACAGATGGACCTACTGAACATCAGCAAGTCAAATGGCATCAGAAATACTCAGTCCAGGTATCTATACAGAATGTTGTGGAGAGATGGACATATATCTAGAACAGAATATCCATTCAAGTAAAATAAAGCTCATCCCTGTCAATATTCAAATGCAACTTGGATCTAAGGATGGGTAATAGAAAATGTACTCCAGGATTGCCCATCGTGCCACTAATGGATAGAGGCAGTTCCAAAATGCTGCATCCCTTGCATGGGTTCCCTCAAATTATCTATAGTGTGATCATATTTATTCTCACTAGGGCTAATATACAATTATCAGCCATGAAATAGGTAAGACCAATCAGGAAATGTTAACTCAAGCACCAAAATGGAAATTGGCTAAACTTAAAATGTTCTCCAAGTGAACCTGTGTTGTATTAGTAAATAGTTTTAAAAAATTGCCCTTTTTAGATCACTAAGTGCCCCAGTCACCCCCCAGTTTTCAGCAGCTTCCAGTGCCTCTGTTTATGTGTGGGTTTTTTTTTGTGGATGTATGTGTTGTATGGAACATTATATTTTCTAGTGAAATGTTAGTATGAATGGATGTGATGTTGGATAGGAGTGTGAGGGTAAAGAATAGAAGTCCTAAGATGAACTGCAATTCTGTGGGAGTGGTAGTTGGAAATTAGTGGAATTGTGGTTTAAGTATGGAGGCAAGTGTAAGGGCATGGCCAGCAGTTACTATGTATGTGCCAAGGGAGAGAGTTAAGATAGGGGGTGTGGTTAGAGAAAAAGATATGAGATAGTTGATTATAGCAGGGTGTGGTCAGGTGATTAGGGGTTAGAAATAAAAGTAGGAGTAGTGGGGGTGGTTGGGAAATGGAGGCAGGGTAGGAGAGCGAGTGAGCTGATGGTGAATTACCAGACCACGAGATTGCAGAGCCAATCTGTTTGACTCATCAAGGCAGGAGAGTAAAATGCAAGGTAGTTTTGTTTGAGTATGTTACAGGTTTCCTTGCAATATTTCTCACTTAATTGTTAGACTGGAGGAATAACTGAGGTAGCCAAGTGGGATGTTGCCAGTGATGTGGACCCCTGAGTGGAACACTACACTATTTGATCCCTACACAATCATAGGTTAATAGTGAAAAGAATATTAACATTGTCTCCTTTTACTGTTTTTAACAAAAACAGAGTTAAACGTCTGGCATTTTCTGTTAAATCACGAGCAGTCTCTAATGTTGCAAGCCTTTCATATCAGATGGGCTAGTTAGGGTGAAACAGCTTGAAAGTTCCTAGGAAGAGAAGGAAAATATTTATGGAGATTAGAATAGTGCAACAAGCATTTTAGCTTATTTCTATGAGTTACTTGATGCAGTGCAAACTGTTAGACACAATCTTCAATCAATTGAACAACAGCTACTTTCTGGTTTAAATATTATACAACAGCAAACAAGAAGTTAAGCTAACAGATAGCAGGTAAGAAAAAAATGTACTTAATACTATAAATCTTATTCACTGATAGTGAGCTAAAACAATGAAGACACAATTCTTAATATTTCAATGACAGACCACAGACATACTTAATAGTACAAATATTTTTAGCCGGTAGTGAGGTATAACAATTTAGACACTTCTTTAATATTACAATCCCAGACCACAGCATTTAACATTTCAAAAATGTCTCATGTTTTCTTCCAAGCACACTGATAATTAGGCCACATGGTTGGGGATAGCAGGCTACGACCTGAATCCCCATCTTATGCATTGTTAGTTGTACCTGAAGTATCTCCGATGCATTAAGCTGGGCTACTTGTCTGGAGATGTGCATATCCTTTATGAATATGGAGACGCAACTGCCTTTGGAACTTTGGTCCATGTTCTGGGGCCGAAAGGTGTGGAATGAGTTATAGCCTGGTAGTGCAGGGGTGCTTTCTGCTGCTTTAAACCGGGTCTCTGTTACAGCACAAATGTCAATGTTCTCCATTTTGAGTAGTGCTTCGAATGAGTGCATCTTAAGATTTAGACTTCTAGCATTGAGCAGCATGACCCTCAGATTGCATTTATTTATATCTGTTACAGTGGTAATTTGGTCTTTGGAACACCACCTGAAAAAGGCACTAAAGGGGTGGTAAGAGTCTTAGCTAGTATCCAGAAACTTAGAGGTGACAGATGCAGGCCTTCCATGGCAAAGCATGAAGGTCTGTCAGTCATGTTATCCCAAGCAGACTGATACTGGTTCCCTTAGAATGACACCTGAAACTTAGCCAATTGTTGGTCAATCATTTTCTGCTTGTACTGCGGTATCATTCTGGGCAATGGTAGGATGCTGCTCAGGGCTAGTATCATACCTGCCTGGGCCACATAATCTGAGAGCTCCTCCATGTCTCTTTTCATGTAGTCCAGGGAGGTGCATCTCAGGTCATTCACACACACATGGACAATGACAGAGTCATACTTGTACTTGTTGTGGAGTGACCTGAGTGCATGTGTTATGTGTCAGATCCTGACACCTGACAGACAGCTGACTGTTACCTTCACCTTATTCAACCTAGTGAGTGGGGTATTAGTGTGCCTCACTATTGATTTACATATGATTAGTGTATTGGGCAAGCTGTTTTGCCTTAGGGGCTTAGGTTGAGGAGCAAACTGTGTAGGTGAGCTATGAATCTTGTGATTTGTGCTGTGTTGTGGTGGCCGAGTGTGTTTTTGATTTGAAGGTCTTTGCTGTTTATGTAGATTTCTATTGAGAACCTCTGTAAAGGTGAGTGTGTGGTTTGTGTTTTTATGTGAGAGCTGTGATGGTGGGTGTTCTGGAGGGCTACGTGTTCCATATGGTGTGGTGCAGGTGTTGGTCTTCTCCTCTTGACCAGCTACTCTGGTCTTGGCTGAAGAGTGCATGTCTTCCAGTTGCTACATTGCCTCAGAATGCCCAAGTTCACCACATTAATAGGAGAAAGCACAGGGAACTGACCTTTAGTCATGCCTGGAGGGATGGTCATTATTAAGTACTAGATATGTGTCATTATAAGACGTTTAGTGCTATTAGGACTTATGTGTGCTACAATAACTGCTACAAGAAGCCAGATGAAGTGCTTGGTGAATAAGCTAGTTAAATGCAAGAGAGAAGATCTAAGGGAAAAATTGAAGAGCAGACTTTCTGGCACCAGTAATACTTTACCCTAGCTTAGTGGTGCTGCATGGCAAGCAAACCCATGTAAACATGGGCTTTTAAAGCAGAAAGTTGCAAGGGAGCTAGAAACCACTCCTCTTGTGGTAGATGGGTTACCTAGTGCTTACCACTCCCATTGAAAAGGTTATTGAGTGCTCATTTCTGAATATTACATGTCTCCATCATTTCAACCTTCTCTTTGTTATGATTATATTGAAAACATTGGTTTACAAATTGTGTGACAAAAATGTATTGTGTTGCAACAAATATGGTGATGTCTGATCAACAGCACACTTCTGAACAACGCCTTTAATGCATTGATTGTGATGAGTGCTATAGTTCGGTGTACATTGTAGCATACTCGATGCTCTTCTGACAGACAAAAATACTGTTCACTGACATGATCAAAGAGTGAATAATGGTCACACACAGCTTTTTTATTGAGTATAACAAGGACTTACAGAGTGGTTTAAAGTATATAAAATAATACATGATGGAGCTTTCTGCATTGCTCATGAAATGGCAGCTTATAGTCATACTAATTCTGTTCATATGTGGTTATGGAGGAACATTAAATTTAGTACCTTACATGATCAGTACATGTGCAGTTTTACAGAATACCTGTATGGTAATGTGACATTGTTGGGCATTATAAAAAATTTGTATAGCAGATTGCACATGGATATATGCAGTACCCAGGATATATATATATATATATATATATATATATATATATATATATATATATATATATATATATATATATCACATTTCTGGACAATGTCTTCAATGTCACTCACAGGTCACTGAAATGCTTCTTTGGCCAGGACACAGAATGCTGTGGTCATACTTTTGAGTGTGGTAGGTAATCTATGCTATCCAGTGGGGGTAAGATCCACACAATACATGTTCTGTGCATACTTCACAGTGAGTCTGCCTACTTAATCTTGATAAGGAGTTTCTGATTCCTTAATGTGGCACACTTGCCTCTTATCTAGAAATGCGTTTTCTGCTAAAGTCACACAAGGAAGGAAGAGCCGTGTCCACTGCATTGCTACGCTGTACAGTCATTAGTTTTTCCATGTTGAAAGTCATATTATTTATACCTCTGCCTCCCAGCTATGCAGTCTAACAAACAGGTGTGAATGACACATTCCTGGTGCATTTGGAATTGTATATTTATAGTGCGCATGAACTTGATACATGAGAATGACATACTGTTGTTTACTTCAGCAGATCTTTAGATGCAGCCTCTCTGCTATTTTTCTTTATATGGCCTTATAGAATTTGAAGCACTGTTGTTTTTAGAGAGAACAGCTACTTAAAAATAATATTTCATTTGAAAGCTAGATTTTTTTTCAAATCTCATCCTTGCTTCCTTTACCCACGGTGTCCCTGTGCTCATCTAACACAACCTTCTCTTATATAATCTACCCTGCAATTAAGTGAGAATAAATAATTACCCTGCACAGCCATAACCACAAGTGCCTGTTAAATACACTGATAAAGCCAAAGACCCTGAACTTTACTTCGGCTACAAAGATATTAAAAACAACCATTGTGTAGGTTGCATATTTTACTATTGAAGTTAAACAAACACTCCTGACTGTATTTTTCGGTCTTAAAGAGCACATTGCCTGGGTCAGCTGGAATGATTGTGCCCCTTACCCCATTTATAATGCTAACCTTGTAATAAGGCCAATTTTACTCATATAGAGTAGTACTCCAAATTATTAGACCATACAAATCCCCTATAGTCTCTGCTATTTCAGCTATCCATTGTAATTATTTCTAAGTCAGCCCTCTATTTTTCATAATTAAAAAAAGACTGTAGCAGTATAAAATGCATTCAACCAAAAGAAAGTCTTACTGCTATTGTCTGGTATCTTGCAAGCCTCCTGAGTGGCTTAACCCACTCCATTCACCCCCATTCCACTTGGGCTAACTCCACTTTCCTACCCCAAATTCCACACACTCCCACTATCCATGTACTTTTACTCACTCAGCAACACACCCGTTCTAACCACAGCCAACCACTGCAAGTAAAGCCAACAGTAATTACTTAATCACATACTTTAGTACCTCAAATTATTACAAGAATTACTCACACCCTTCCTCTAAACTACACACAACTGCCCTGAAATGCCACCTCAAAACTACCTCCAAAATATTAGAATAAATACTAACATGATGTAACTCCAACTCACAACACTCATTAGCTTATTGATAACTACCTACCTTTCAACATTATACCATTATCTCCATATCACAATTATCCACTCTCCCACCAACCCAGCCAGCACCCACCAGAATACCCCATTATGCAATATTATCCTATATCCCCAACTGTTTAACAACTCCATTATGGAACTTTTTCATTCAAATATTTTCACTCAAAGGCTAGTCTAAGTGCACTCCAAAAATATACTAGACTACTTATCAAACTCTCATATCTATTCCCAGTCAATGCAAATCATATTAAATTATGCAGCGACATACACCCCAACCCAGGCCCTCAATCCAAAACACCTAATCCCCTGACTGCACCACCCTTTCCAAACACTAATAATCTCCATCATAGAAACTGTAATCTACTAATATTAAACCTGAACCTAAGAAGCCTACCGTTCAAAATTCATGAATTTCATACAACCCTATCCCATTATTCCCCAGATATAGCAATACTAACAGAAACTTGGCTAAAGCCCCACATTTGAGATAATGAAATCCTTGTGCACGGCTATAGTATTCACAGACTAGATAGGACCCATAAATGCGGTGGTGGTATTGCAATATTATACAAGGACAATCTCAAACTTGAAATACTTGATAACAATCCCCCTGACCTAGCTAATTTAGAAATACTCATCTCCCCCCTTCTTATAAATCCTAATAAACAGATCATTATAATAGCCATTTATATTCCCCCAGGCAACAAAACAGCTGTAATTGAGGTCTTCCTTTACTGGCGTGCATTGCCTTTCAGTCAGGAAACTGTAATAATTGGGGATTTTAATATAGATTAGGTTATATGCTCCTCTGAAAACACCTCAAAATTTAAATACCTCCATGGTTTTAGTCAGCTAATACAAACTCCTACTAGATATGACAAGCACAGCAAAAAACAATCAATCTCCCTTTTTACCAGTCAGGCTTTCCTCCAGATCACCTGCCACCTACCTACTAAGACACTGCACATACCCTCCAAAAACACCCTTGACAAACATATCCACAAAAAAAAGAAACTTCTCTCCTGAGGCCTTCAAAACTTTCTTACGTCAATGTGAGTGGTCCGCACTAAAACACCTCCATCTAGTTCAGTACTTCAATAAAACATCATTCCATACTATCCTAAACAAACTAGCACCCCTTAGGAGGATAAATGTAAAATCTAAACCCATACCATGGCTCACTACAGAAACAAAAATTATCCTCAGACAGAGATACAGAGAATGGCACCTATACCAGGGGACCAAAAATTAAACTTCCCTTCACACCTACTGCCAATTACAAAATCAAGCCAAAAAAAAAATAAAACAAGACAAAAAAAAACAATACTATACAGCAATACAAGAAAAGTGCCAAAATAACACCCAGAAATGCTGGAGACCCATTAACCAATTGCTAAAACTCAGCCATTCTACTACCCCAGCTGCATCCACAACTAACTCCATTGATACTACAGCCTCACAATTTAACACGCACTTTATCAACCATACTGTCACTTATTAAGAATGACACTAATACCTCATATCTATTCCTATAGATTAGGAAACTAACCTCAATTCCTTCTCCATTATTCCAATGCAAACTTCTACAATAAAACAACACTTATCCAAACTTAAACCTTCTTTACTCGCTGGTGAGGAATTTCCAAATGAATTTCTGAAACTAGCTGCAGACATCATCTCCTATCCCATATCAATCCTAATCAACTGGACTATAATAGAAAAATACATCCCTAAACTCTATAAAGTCTCTTACATAATCCCCCTACACAATGGCGGCACCTCCACTGAATTCACTAAGTACAGGCCATTTGCTATTCTCTGACCCATAGCAAAGATACTGGAAAAATATGTAAACTCACTTTTCTGAGATTTACGAAAAATGAAGTACAGGTCACTGCTGAAATCTTCTTTGTTGAATCTCCTTTATTAAAAGTAAGCGCTTTCGGAATAATCCTTCATCAGACATAATTCAAAGTAAAAAAGGCTGAGTGGACATTTTTTGGATAGGGGCTATGAGAGGAATATGGTTAGTAAGGCGGTTAGCAACAACATATTACATAGGAAGACGAAGAATAGGCCATGGATGCAAGGCCCTGTTAGTGGCAGACAAATAGATACAGGATTATGTAGTAGCAGGAAGGAACAACCTAGAATACTTTTTGATGGTAGTAATATTAAAGACATATGTAATATAGTTCAGAATAATTGGAATATACTAAGAAGTGATATTAGTCTTAAGGACGTAGTGGCAGAACGTCCCACGTTTAATTATAGGAGAAACAACAATCTTAAGGACCTGTTATGTAAGGAGACATATTTGAATAGGAGACCTACAATAGATATTAGAGTAGGCACATATCCCTGTGGCAACTGCAAGGCCTGTCAATATTTTAATAGTGACACCGAATACAAACACCCCGATAAGACACAAACTTTTATATTTAAAGGGAGGGCTACATGCAGGACAAAACACTTAGTGTATATGGCCAATTGTGAACAATGTGAAAGTTTTTATGTAGGTATGACAAATAACATGCTGAAGGTTCGGATTTTACAGCATATTAGTAATATTAGAACATGTCAAATTAGTAATGCTTTATACAGACATATAGAGATTAATCCCACACACACTTTTAAGTTCAGATGCATTGTAAATATTGCTATCAATGAGAGGGGGGGGGGCATTCAGCATAGAACAGCATTAGCTGAATCTAAGTGGATAGTAGATTTAAGAGCACATAGACCACCTGGTCTTAATGATGTTTTACCAATTAAACCTGCTTTACAAAAAAGGCGGGCTTTTAGGAGTAAGTGATTGGATGATCTGTGTTTTAAATATGGCTGCTTTTTTTACTTTGAATTATGTCTGATGAAGGATTATTCCGAAAGCGCTTACTTTTAATAAAGGAGATTCAACAAAGAAGATTTCAGCAGTGACCTGTACTTCATTTTTCGTATTTATCTGGTTTGGTACAACAGGTCTTCAGCATAACTTGTTATCTTTGCTTGTGACTTTTCTGAGATTTAAAAAAGTTCAGTTATAGGCTTGCTGTTCTTGAACTGTTTGTAAGTTTCTGTGAGACCATTTTTTGCTTGGGCTAAAGGAAAGTCTCTCTGTTGATCAGTGGCAGTGAAAAACATTGAGCAGCCTGCCTGCCCCTGTGGGAGTGGTTACTGACTTGAAACTGTAGTTTTATTGGCCATTCTGGGTCAATTCCAAAACTCCTTCATCTTCCTCTCTTAAAGCCATCTTTTGCGTGGTTCTGCGTGTTTTTGAGCATAGCGCAACAGCGGGCAGCGCTGCCTAATTGGGTTTAAACTATTCCTGGCTCCACAAAGTCTGCTCTTCACTTTTTCCCTTAGAACTGCTCTATCTCTCAATTTAAACACCATATTCTCATTCTAAGGCCCTTCACTGGTCCAATTAAGTAATCCTACAAGTTAGCACTATTAAACCATAAGCACTACTTACTCTTATACTCTCTACGATTACCCTGTCCTCTATTGGTCCATCTTAAATTCAGTTTCCCTATTACTCTAGCATGCCCAAAGGTCAGTCAATGGTTTCCTCTCCAGTCCAGCTGGTGAATCTGGGAATTTTGAGGCAATGTTACAACTGTCTCATGTATACGGACAGCCCTCTCCTCCTCCAAACAGGTTCAAATATATGTGAGAGATGCAACTATTTAGCCAAACTGGAGGCTGAGCTCTCTCATCTCAAAACTGGTGTAACCAGCCAGGAGGAGAAGGTAACCTCACACAACACAATTCCAGTATCACATAGTCCCACATCAGTGAACCAAACACATAAATACACAAAAACATACTCGGAGGCTCTAAATAAAAATCTACCTAAGCAGCAGAGACCTCCAAAGCAGACATCCAAGCAAATGCTACCTCAAAACAAAACGCACACAACACATAACCCACAAAGTCAGTGTGCCAAGCAGCCACAGCCCTTAAGGCTGAATAACACACCTGATACTCTTGTTATAGGTGACTCTATTGTCAGACACACTGACGTCCCGCTCACCAGGCTGAATAAAGAGAAGGTCATAGTGAGCTGCCTGTCAGGTGCTAGGATCCGACACATAACGTAAGCACTCAGGTCACTCCAAAGCAAATACAAATATGACTCAGTCATTGTACATGCTGGTGTGAATGACCTGAGACGTACCTCCCTGGACTACATGAAAAGAGACATAGAGGAGCTCTCTGATCATGTAACCCAGGCTGGTATGACCCTGACCTTGAGCAGCATCTTACCCTCACCTAGAATGATGCCACAGTACAAAGACAAAATGATCGATTTTAACAATTGGCTAAAATTTTGGTGTCACTCAAAAGGGATCCAGTGTCTGTCAGCTTGGGATGACATGCTCGACAAGCCACGTTGCTTCGCTAGGGACGGCTTGCACCTGTCACCACTGGCTGGATATTGGCAAAGGCTCTTGCCACCCCATAGTGCCTTTTTAGGCAAGGCTCAAAAGTCAAACCCACCCCCATAGACAGCACAAGGAACAAGAAACTAAGGGTAATGCTGCTAAACGCCAGAAGTCTTAACCTCAAGATGAATGCACTCGAAGCTCTCCTCAGTATGGAGAACATCGATATCTGTGCAGTGACAAAAACCTGGTTCAAGACTCCAGAGAGCACCCCAGCACTACCAGGCTATACCTCATATCATGCTTTTTGGCCCCAAAACCCAGACCGAACCACAAAAGGAGGGGGAGTTTTCATATTTATCAAGGATATCCACACCTCCAGGTTAGTGGCTTTGCACGAAGTATCGGAGACCATCCATGTGCAACTAACAGTGGGCAAGACTGCTTTTCAGTTTATAGCATCCTACAGACCACCCTCTCAAAGTCAGGAATCCCATTCAGCTTTCCTGAAAACATTGGAGAACATGAAGATCTCTCCAAACACCATTATATTGGGCGACTTCAACTACCCAAACATTGACTGGAAGCACTACTCAAGCCCCAGCACCTTAGCCCAAAGATTCCTGGAAATTATAAACTCAAATGCTATGGAACAACTAGTCACCACTCCCACAAGAGGGGACAACATACTAGACCTGATCATTACCAACATGGGGACTCTATGCTCCACACCAGAAGTATATCCCTCATTGGTAAGATCAGACCATAAATTAATTTCACTGGATGTCCACATCCCGACCCCATCCCCAGCCCAGAAAACCACAGTGAAAAACTTCTCAAAAGCGAACTTCTCACTTCTCAAAACCGAAGTAGAATCCTTCAAGGCCCCAGGGCCAGTGGAAACTACAGCCCAAACTGCAGAATCCTATATAAGTGCATTCTACGGACATCTTCAGGAATGCATGGATCATGCTATCCCAAACAAAACCAAGACCCAATCATCCAAAGGCAGGCGTCCAGTCTGGTGGACCCCTGCCATAAATAAACTGTACAACAGAAGGAAGCTACTACATGATAGAGCAAAATCCCTAATAGGGAAGGCATCTCTGATCAGTACTAGCAAAAAATTACAATCCCTCATAAAATCCTCCAAGGCCAGCTTCGAGAGAAAAATTGCACAGGACACCAAAGACAATCACAAGGCTTTTTTCAGTTATGTTAGAAACCTGGGATGCAACTCCCAGACTTGTTCTGAGTTGATTCTAAACGACAAAAAATACACTGAACCCACAGACATCGCCAATATCCTGTCAGACAGGTTCAGTGCAAACTCCACCCCCCAAAAGAGCAAGTATCTATCTCGGCAGAGGGCTGCCTCCCAAACATCTCACATGCTCAGGTGAAGGCTGCCCTCACCAAAGCAATAAAAACCTGCTTCCATGGGACCAGATGGCGTCCCAGGTTGCATCCTACATGAACTACAAGAGGAACTAATCCCTCAAATAAAACAGCTATACAATCTCAGCCTCACTACAGGATATGTGCCCACAGAATGGCATACAGCAACAGTGGTTCCACTCCACAAAGGTGGAGCCTCTACGGACCCTGGAAACTATCGCCCCATAAGCCTGACTAGCTTAGTCTGTAAGGCTATGGAGAGGATCATAATGGAGCTCATAAACAAAGACATTGTGGACCTACAGACACTAGATCCTACCCAGTTCGGCTTTGCCAAGGGCAGATCCTGCCTTTTGAACCTGGTTGACTTCTTTGAAACAGTAACTAAAGCCATAGATGAAGGGAAGGTAGTCCACACAGCCTATCGGGACCTTGCAAAGGCATTTGACACAATATCCCACTCGGGCATCATAGATAAGCTATCCAGCTTAAATATAAACCCCTATGTCACAAGATGGGTCGCAAACTGGCTCAAAGACAGAACCCACAGAGTGAGAGTTGCTGGAGCCATGTCAGACTCGAAACCGGTCACAAGTGGCATCCCACAGGGTTCTGTCCTGGGACCACTCTTGTTCGGTATATACTTTTCCGAGGTACAGGCAACGTGGAGGACTATGGCTCACCAAGTTCACAGACGACTGCAAACTGGGCCATAATCAACTCTCCAGCTGACACAAACATCCTTCAAAAAGGTCTCACAGAGACAGATAACTGGTGCCAGCACCATGGTTTAAAGCTAAATGCCAAAAATGTATAATCATACCCTTTGGCAAAACAATGTGCCCACAAATTACCACATAGGCGAAACCCATTAAGTACAGAGAAAGTTATTAGGGACCTGGGGACCCAAGTTGATAGCAATCTCTCCTTTGAAAACCACATTGCCAAAGTGGTTAGAAAGACCTTCTACATAGCCCACCTCATCATGAAGGGTTTCACATCTAGATCAAGAGAGGTAATCATGCCTTTATTCATCCTCATCAGGCCCATCATAGAATACAATGCCCTTTGGGATGTACCTTACCCGACACCTGCAGCAATTAGAAAGACCCCTAAAGTATCTCACCAAGGGGATCAAGGGTCTCAAACAGATGCCATATGCTGCTCGGTTAAAAACTCCAGCTCTACTCAGTTGCATACCGCCTACTTGAGGCGATCTATGCCTGACATACAAAGCTATGTCAAATCCAGAATTAATGGACATGCTCCACCTCAGTAAATCTAAATCCCTTAGAGTCACAAGGGACTTGAACCTCAGCACAGAAATAAATAGAACTTGCTGGAGGGACAGGTTCATAACCCAGAGGCTCCCTTCGCTCTGGAACAGAATTCCAGTTCATGTGAGGCAGAGCACCTCACTGAATCTCTTCAAGAAGAATCTCGATAAGTGGATGGGGGATCGTAGGTTTGTCCCAGGGATTACTTCCGTGTCACTATTAGACAGAGGCACAGTAAACTAAACCTTAAAAAGGGCACAGTATACTCAAATCAAGGGGTGGCGTAAGCCATACAGAATCGGGCTAGGCTTATAATTGCCCCAGGGCAGATAGCCTTGTATGAACCTATGAACCTATGAACTCACAACTACTTGACCACCTCCTAAAAAACAACCTCTTGTCCACATCCCAACATGGTTTTCGACCAAAACATAGTACAACAACAACTTTAGTTAATTTTATTAGCTCAGTCAACCAGCACAGAAACAATGACCTATTTGCCTCATCCATCTTTCTTGACATGCCTAAGGCCTTTGATATAGTTTCACACCAAAAACTTATCAATGAGCTAGGGCCCTTAAACCTTTCCCAATCTGCCCTTTCCTGGTCTGCCATTTATCTAACTGACTGTCAACAAGCAGCTAGTGGCAGAATGAATTTTCAACTGTATTATCTGTCTCCGTGGGTGTACCTCAATGTTCAAGCCTTGGTCTACTCCTTTTCATCATTTTTGCAAACAAACTCTCTACAGACACTCAGCATGCAACCACAATCCAATATGCTGATGATTTCTCCCTCATACATGCAACTCCCTCCCTTCCTGAGCTCCTGCAAAAAAACAACAATCTTTCCTTGATAATGAACAATACCTTCAGACTGTCAACTTATTCTCAATTTATGCACTTCAACAGTAGCAAAAAATAGACCACTATCTCCCTTTTACTATTTAATTTTCAAATAATACTTTAATAGATCCAGTAAATCACACTAAGCTCCTTGGGTTTGTGATAGACAATGACCTTAAATTTACCAAAAACCTTGTGCTAGGAATCAAAAATGTCCACTTTAAGTTAGGCTCATTATATAGAATTATGCCCTTCTTAACTGAAAGCACCAGACAGTCCATCTCCAGAACACACCTACTCTCCACCCTCTTATATGCCTTATCAGTATTTATGAACCTAAGAAAATTTGACTTAAATAAATTGGAGTCCTGCTATAATAAAATAACCAGATTTGCTACTAACCACCCATCCAGATCACATCACTGCTCAGCACTAACCAGCTTAAATGGTTGGAACTTCTTAATCTACTGACCCTTAACCAGCTAGCCCTAGTAAACTCCACCCTCCACTACACAGACAACTGTCCAGCTCTTAACAACTTAGTTCAACCCCACACCTTCAGACCACTAAGATCCCCCTAGAAACTCCTACTGAGAGTAACTAAATCCAATAACAGCCATGGTGACTCCCTTTACTCCAACAAAATTTCAAAATCTTGGAATACTATGCCTCAGAATATACTTAATACAACCAACTCATCCAAATTTAAAATACTGCTTAGACAACACTCACTCCATGTTAGCTCTCTAAAATGTTTCTGTGCTACGACAATACCTCAATATTTTCCTTTTTTCATATCTCTACTTTTATTAGCCACCCTTTATATGTTTTCTTTTCCACCTCTGTATTATGTACTACCCTTGTAACCCTACCTCTGCTTATGTCATTAATTGTCAATATTATAATGTCTTTATCATGGAGTAAACAATGTACTGTCTTCATATCACTATTACTTTTGTATGTAATTGACTTAAAATGTGTTGATAAATCATTACCACTTTAATACCTTTTAAATTTTTCATAAAGCTGTGGAGCTTTTCTCCCTGGAGCCTCCACTGAAAATGGGCCAGCAACCCAGTCAGACTTCCCCGGTAAACAAATTTAAACTAACTAACTAACTAACTAACTAACTAACTAACTAACTAACTAACTAACTAACTAACTAACTAACTAACTAACTAACTAACTAACTCACTCACTCACTAACTCACTAACTCACTAACTAACGGAATTAAATTATTTGCAGAAAGACCTAAGTTAAGTTAGCAATTTGTTTTATAAATCTCATAATGAAAACAATGTTGGACAAGACTAGGAAACTTTCATTGTAACACATCCCCAAATGAGCATAAAATTTATATGCAGTTTGAAAAATCAAATCAAGAAATGGGTTCTTTTTATTTTCAGCTTTAACCACAAATGCTCAAAAGTGCACTCTTAGCAGGTGCAATTTTTTCTGCTGTAGCACTGGACACCCTGTGAAGTTTTAAGGCATACTGCTGAGCCTGAACCTTGTAGGATATACATTCTATTAGTACACATAGCACATGTTAGACATTTTTCTTTACTTCTCTGTTATGGCTTTAGATTTTTACTTGCAGAAGTATAGAAAACCCATAACTCCATCATTAATACCTTAGTACTTGGGTGGCACAGTGGTGCAGCTGTTAGCATTGTCTCACAGCAAGAGATTTTTTGGTTCAATTCACAGTTGGGATGCCTTCTGTGTGGAGTCTGCATGTCCTCCCTGTGTTCGCGTGGATTTCCTCCAGGTGCTCCAGTTTCCTCCTACATTCCAAAGACATGAATCTGGAGTGTTTTTCCCAAGGCCTCCTCTGGTTTCCTGGTAAACAAATGTTAAATAAATAAAATACTACTTGGAAATGGTGAAAGCATTTCTGGAAACATGAGTGGAAATGAAAGCATTTCTGGAAACATGAGCTACAGCATTCTTCTTTGAAAACATAAAATATTAGGACAGCTACTGTGAAAACAGTATGTTCACAAGGTTACCTATCAAAACATCTACTCTTCATAACATCTAAACTCAAAACATCAACACTATAATATCTAAACTTCAAAACATCTAAAACTCATAACATTGAATCTCAGAATATTGAAAACTACAAAGCAACTATAAATAACATCCCACAGAGTTTTTATTATGTTTATGCAGGGGGGGCAAGCCCCTCTCTGCCCCCACACACCCCGTAAATTAAATATACCAACTCCAAGGTCGCACTACAGTGGGGGAAAAAGTTAATTTCCTAACACCACTGTAGTGCAATCTTGGAGTTGGTATATTTAATTTACGGGGGGTGTGGGGGGCGGACCTGGCACTTTGGGGGGTGCAGGGGGGCTTGCCCCCCTGCATAAATGTAGCAAACAGTGTGTGGGATGTTATTTATAGTTGCGTTGTAGTTTTCAATGTTTTGAGATTTGATGTTATGAGTTTTAGAGGTTTTGAAGTTTAGATGTTATGGTCCTTATGAAGAATAAATGTTTTGATAGGTAACCATTCACAAACATACCTGATGGTCTTTTGAGAGAAAGAAGCATTTTTAATTGGGTGTGTTTAGCTGTAAATGTCATATTTATACTATACATGCACAGCATTGACAAACAGAAGTAATGATATCCTGAAAAAGCTCTTTTACACTTTTGTATTTTAAAATGGCCTGTAGCAGTTTGAAAGCCTGAAGCTTACTCCTGTACATACATAAACAGCACACATTAAATGTTCACAAGATTCATTGCGCCTGAAAAACTAGTAGGGAATGACAGCACGATGATATGGTATATATCTTTAAAATGCAGCTACGTTTGATGTCAGTGAATGTATCATAAATTATAAAATCTGAGCAGTTCTGAAGTACAAAGTCATCAATCAAATGGGTGCCTCAGGCATAGTTGGTATGTAATTTGAACACTACTCTGTATCTGTCTACTTTACATCAGGTAGAGCAAATTGTTATTTTAGTATGACTTGCTTATCAATATTAGAAATATGGCTGACTTTTTGTTTCCCTTTTGTCAACACACAAGAAATGAATGCAAATATCTTTCACAAGAAGCCTTTCTTTTGTGATAAAGTGGCGAGTTACAGCTAGTAGAAAACAATGTGTTCCTTAGGAAACAAAATGCTTCCTCTCATATAGCTTGCTATGTTTTTCAGTTTCAGGCATTTTACCTATTGAGGTCTAAGTTTTTGCTGATTTGCTGATTATTTTCAATAATGGATGAACAGGTTTTTGATTGTTTCAGGCCATCAAGTTCAGCTTATTCCTTACAAATGCAATCATAATTTTTTTTTATTATGCAGTTAAATATTTAGTTAAATACATTAGTACTGTTGCTGCTCCCTACAAGCAATCTAGCTGTCTATGAATTATCTTTCTATTGGTTCTTAGCACGTTTTAATATGTTTGCTTCTAACTAAAATAAGAAATATTACTAATTGAAATATTTGTTCATTTTACAGTCCCAGTCTAATTTCAAGAACTTTTTAAAAACATTGATCAATTAATTAGTTAAAACAGTTACATAGCAAAGGGATATATGTTATTGGAAATGTTGAAAATGTAACAGAACACAGCACAGATCTTAGGTGTCAGAAGGAAAACTGTTAACACAAGATGTGAAAAATTATTGCATTCTAAATTTGTGAAGACACTGTTATCCTGAAGGTGGCATTGAAGTTCATTATGTTTCACTGTTACAGTCCTAACTAATGGGTTATCCGGCTCCCGGTAGCCCTCGATCGGCCAGAATACCAAAGGTAAGTAAAAATGACAATGGTTGCTGTCGGTTATAAAGGATGTCAGGGTGTCCGATACAAAAAGAGTCAGCCAACTCACTTTCTCTGTCTTAATTGCTGCGGAGCCCGAAGCAGAAGCATTTCATGCACGAGTGTCGGTCAGCAGTTTACTTTTGTTGGTTTCCGACTACAAGAGTTGAAGTCTACTACAGCTAAGTAACCCCATTGGGGATCTTCTTTTCTTGCCTTAACGAATGTCAGATAAAGTTAATAATTGCCTTACTTGTGGAAAGCAGATTCCCCACAGAGATTTTCATTCCTATTGCATTATTTGTTTAGGCCTTGACAACAACGTTCCCAATTGTGATCTCTGTGCCTCCTTTAATCCACGTACTATCCATCATCAGGCTAAGATTTTGGCTAGGCATTTTGGACTTTGGCCTAAATTTCTTGGTATGGCATCCGCCGGTCTTCAGGCTTCGGATATTCCGAAGAAGTATAAGGATAAGGACAGCGACAGGTCTCAGAAAGCTAAGTCCTCGGATGATGTTAAGTTGGTCGTCAGTCATGCGGTAGCCAGTGAGACACCTTTGCAGTCCCTGCAATCCACAGATGTACAACCGCAGGCCTTGATTGAGTCCGAGTCACTTAGGCCTTTGGCGTCCATTTTGCCTTCCGAACTGTCGCCGGTTGCCTCTTCTGCTGGAGCCGGAACCGCTAAGCTAAATCCAGTGTCTGAGGCCTCCGTTTTGCATTCTGGTAGCAAACTTCTTCCTTCAACTTCAACTTCAGCAGTTGCCAAGCCTCCTGAGTCCTTCAGCCTTGCAGGTAAATCTTCCATTCATAAGCCTGAGAAAAGGCAGGCTCCCATTTCTTCTCATTCCCCTCAGTCCCAAATGGTTAAAATGGCTAATGATTTGTTGACTCTTATTAGGGGTTCTCCGCCTCCTCCTCCTAAAAGGAGTAGGGATGTTTCTTCTGAGTTTTTGTCCTGTTCAGGTTCTGATTCTTCCAGCATTTCTGCTGATGAAGAGGAATTTTCTCAGGCTTTTTCTCCTTTTGAGGATTCAGATGCAGAGGAGTCCATTCCTTCAGCCTCTCCTCCAGAGGATTTCTCTTTTGGTGATACTTTAAATATCCTCAGGGAACATTGTAAATGGGAAAGTCAGGATTATCCCCAATCTAAGAAACAGATGAGGGAGTTTCTGGATTTACCTCAGCATAAGCCTCTTGCTGTTCTTCCTGTGTTGGAAGTTGTTGATGATGTTTTTCTGGAAAATTCCTTGACTTCAAATTTGGTTCCTCCTGCTCCCAGGAAACCTGACAGGTACTACAGAGTCCCTGATTCTCATCTGTTTCTTTTTGGGAACCCGTTGGCAGATCCAGAGGTTATTTCTCAAGGCCCTAAAGGAGTTAAGGCCACTGTTACCAGGAACCCTGTTCCCTCTGACAGGAAATCTAGGAACCTAGATAGGTAGGGCAAGAAAGTTTATACCTCTGCCATCCTAGCTATTAGGGCTACCAGTTAACTTTTTCATATGCTGAAGTACCAGCAGCACACCTTGGAGGCTACTAAGTTTAGGATAGCAAGTGTACCTCTTTTGGCACAGGGGAAAGACATGCAGTATTTACTGAATTCCGCCAGTCTGGTCAATAAGCATTCTTTGCATTGTGGTTTTGACATCCTTGAAGCCTCCAACAGGGCTACAGCTACTGGATCTGTTATTAGAAGGCATGCTTGGGTCAGGGAACAGCCTCTTCCAGAACCTGTCAAGGCTAAGCTTTTGGATGTACCTTTGCATAAAGACAGTCTTTTTGGCAGCAAAGCATAGGAGGTACTTAAGAAGATGGAGGATAAGGCCATGTCCATGCAAACGGTTAAGGATTTTCTGCAAGTGCAACCCCCTTGCTTTAGCAGGAATTACCCTTCCAAGAGTTGGACTTTTCCTGATACCAGCAGATAGAACTCTTCCAGGACTAGATATTACAAATTGTCTAGGGGGCAGGTGGCTGCCCCTCAAAGGTCTAGGCATTGGCAGGCTTCCACTTCTAAGGGGGGAAGCTCCAAGCCTGCATCACAATCAAAACACTCTCAATGACTTTTTACAACTTCTGCCTATTCTTGCTTGCCTGAAGAGTCCTTTAAGGGGAAGGTTGGCTCTTTTTGCAGATGTCTGGGCCACTATCACAGATGACAAATGGGTGCTCAGCATGGTGTCCCTAGGGCACAAGTTTTCTTTCTGCACCTTTCCAGCTCCCAAGGGATTCCCGGACATTCCTCCAAACCAAAGGGCAGAAGTAGAAAAACAAATTTTGTCTTTTGTCTCATCTGGGAGCAATAGAATCAATTCCTCCTCAGCAGGTAGGACATGGCTTTTATTCCAGGCTTTTCCTAGTTTCAAAAAAAGAAGACACCTGGCATCCTATCCTAGATCTTTCCATTCTGAACTCTTTTCTAGTAATTTCAAAGTTCAAAATGCTCACTCTGCATCAGTTGCTACCACTGCTAGAAAAGGATTCCTGGCTGGTAACCTTGGATTTCAAAGAAGCTTATCTGCACATCCCTATCAGAGAAAGTTGCAGGCAGTATCTTCATTTCAGAGTGGGCAAGCAACAATATCAATTCTCTGTGCTACCCTTTGGCTTATCTACTGCTCCCAGAGTCTTCACAAAGTGCCTGGCCCCAGTCATTGCTTTTTGCGGGCAGAAGAAAATTCAGATTTACCCATATTTGGACGACTGTCTGATTCAAGCAAGTTCTCAGGAACAGCTATTAAAGGATCTGGAATTTGTAAAGACTCTTCTCTCTTCCCAGGGTTGCACTCTCGTCAAGGAAATATCAGAAATGGTACCATCCAAGGAGATAACATTCCTGGGAGTGAGTCTGAACACAGCCGCCCAGATGATATATCTCACCCAGGAGAAGCAGACAACACTTTCAGTTTACTTCAAGGACTTGGCAAGCCTGTCCCAGCTCCCTGCAAGGAAATACCTGCAAGCTCTGGGATTCATGGCATCTTGTATTCTCATGATTCCATATGCAAGACTGCATATGAGGAAATTGCAATGGTACCTCAAGAACATTTGGTGTCAACACACAGAGGACCTGGATATGATGATTCCTCTGCTTCCATCTCTGCAGACGGAGTTTCTATGGTGGCCAACAGCCTGTCTACAAAACAAAGGCATGTCTTTTCGAACACCTCCTGCCACTGAAGTTCTGACTACAGACGCATCAGACTACACCTGGGGAGCACACCTGGATGGGAGATGCATACAGGGACATTGGAACGCCCAGCAGATGCACCTGCATATATATCTAAAAGAGTTGATTGCAGTTCAGCAGGCCTTACTAGCTTTCAGGCATCTTCTTTCTCCAGGGACCCTCCTTGTCAGAACAGACAACACCGCAGTCATATGGTATATCAACAAGCAGGGAGGGACTCTCTCTTACCCCCTGTGCAGACAAAGCATGAATCTTTGGTCCATGGCAGTATTCCTGGACTTGCATCTCCTAGCTCAGTTTCTTCCAGTAAGGGTCAATGTTTTGGCAGACCAGTTGAGCAGGCAAATCCTGGATCCTTACAAGTGGCAGCTGAATAGAGCAGTCTTTTACAGCATCATTCATTGGAGCACACCTCAGGTGGATCTTTTCTCCTCCCCAGACAACCATCTTCTACCTCTCTTTTGCACCAGACAGCATCACAGCAAAGCCTGCAAAGTGGATACTCTGTCCTTCCCTTGGATGTTGCCATCAGTGTACGCCTTCCCTCCTCTTCCTCTTCTTCCCAGAGTATTAGTGAAGATCAGGGATGAATGACCAAGGACTATTCTCGTAGCTCCGGACTGGCCCAGACAGCATTGGTATCTGCTGCTTCACATTCTCTCCTATTTTCCTCCTTGGCATCTTCCTCTGAAGCCAGATCTTTTGGTTCAGGAAAGGGGAAACATTCTACATCCTCATCTTCAGTCTCTCCATTTAGCAGCATGGCTCATTGTATGACTCCTTCCCTTTCTTCCTCCCTTTCCCAACAGGGGGTTGACGTGCTGAGAGAGGCCAGGAGGCCTAGCACTAGGAAGTCCTACGCTGGCAAATGGGAAAAGTTCTCTCAATGGATGCAGGCTAGAGGGGAATCTGCTTCTCAGTCTACCATTCCTCTGATCCTGGAATACCTGGCTGATTTGCTTCAGGGTGGTCTTTCTTTTTCCTCTATTAAGATCCATTCTTCAGCCATTTCTGCTCATTGTTCTCTTGAACAACCCATTTTCTTTCATCCCCTGATGAAAATGTTTCTCAGAGGTGCTTGCAACTTAAAACCTCCTAGAAGAGCACCTACTTCAGCCTGATCTTAATTTTGTTCTAGAGAAACTCACTCTTCCTCCTTTTGAGCCAGCTGCCTCTGCAGATTTAAAGTTTCTCTCTTGGAAGACCGCCTTCCTCTTGGCTATAACTTCAGCAAGGAGGGTTTTGGAGCTGCAAGCTTTGATGGCCGTGGAGCCTTTTCTTATTTTCCATGCAGATAAAGTCTCTCAGAGAACTAATCCCTCCTTTATGCCCAAGGTGGTTTCTAGCCTGACTCTTAATCAGTCCATACACCTTCCTACCTTCTTTTCTAATCCTTGAAATAAAGGTGAAAGGATCCTATATTCTCTTGATGTGCACAGACAGCTCAGGTTTTACCTGGACAGGACTAAAGACATTCGGAAAACAGCACAGTTGTTGGTCAGTTTTGCCCCTGGAGCCCAAGGCAAGGCTATTTCTAAGCAGACCATTTCTAAATGGGTTGCACATTGTATTACTTTTTGTTATCCCTTTCATGGCAAAGCTACTCCTCAAGGGGTTAGGACCCACTCAACTAGAGCAGCTTCCACTTCTGCAGCCTTGTTAAGGGGTGTCCCTACTAAAGACATTTTGGAGGCTGCCACATGGTCTTCCATTCAGACTTTCACAAAACATTATAATTTGCCTCTGTTTTCTAGAGCTAGAGTAGGGTTTGCCACTGCTGTGTTGCAGGGCATTATCTCCAACCCTTGATGTTGTTGGTTCCTCCCCCCCTTTTTCTCTGAACTTTGGTAATCAACCCATTGGTTAGGACTGCAACAGTGAAACACAAAGAACATAGTACAGGTGTGTACACTTACCAAAAATATAGATGTTCAAGTGTATTCACTGTTGCAGTCCTGGTTTCCATCCCTCCTTCCCCATTTTTTGGTTTTCTCCTATTCTCTTTTCCTGAGGTACAGGATGAATTTGTTATTTGCCAAATTTTTTTTTGGTTTAAGCCTTATTTTTCTGGGGGCTCCTGACTGTTATGGCAAGAAAGACTGAGGAAGTGATGTCGGCTGCCCCCTTTTGTATCGGACGCTCTTGCGTCCTTTACAACTGATGGCAACCGATGTAATTTTTACTTACCTTTGGTATTCTGGCTGACCAAGGGCTACTGGGAGCTGAATAACCCATTAGTTAGGACTGCAACAGTGAATACACTAGAACATTTACATTTATGGTACGTGTACTCAACTGTACTTTCTGCAATCAGAAAGCAGATGTGTTTTTGTACTTTACTTGAAATGTATTATCAGAAAAAGTATTCATCAGGGTTGTAGAGGGACAAAGTACTCATGACATCAATGGACCTAGCTGCAAATTTCAAAATTGGCTACAAAGAAATACATGACTGCTCAACTTACTGATTTACAAAATTGTCAAGCAAGGTCAGGGCCCCACTGGGAAAAAAAAACAATTAAACAACAATGTAATTTAAGCATAGATAATCTTGAAAAAAAATCCTAATTCTTGCTAAACCCTGCTAGGTTAACTAAAGTGTATTTTGTAAATCTGAATCCACTATATGGAATCACTTTGCAACAATAGTGTGATAACAGCAGACAATGGACATTTATAAGCATAGGTCTCAACCTCTTAAGAGGCCAGTGTGGAACACAGACCTTAACAATGTGTGACAAATGGTCAAAATGTGGAACACCCTATTTTCGCACAGCGCGGAATGTGCCATTGCCATGGATCATGGTAGAGACTTGCATTTCACATTCACCACTTTAGATGTGTTCTACCCCTGTCCTACCACCAGATCTGGGCCTAGCAAAGGTGCCTAAAAGGGAACTTAAAAGCAGGACCCTCTACTTTGACAAGAATGTGTCATTTAAGACTTCATGTCTTGGAACAGTTAAGACCAAAAGAATGCAAGATCTCATATCTTTAACCATGAAAAATAAAAACACACTAAGCAGAAGCACACATACATATCCCAACATTTGTAAACCCTCACATTCATGCCAATATCACTATAGCATTGTGTACTTTGAAACAGAGTTTTTGCCATTAGTGTGCCATTTGGATTTTATGGTAGGGTCCCTACCTTAAAATCCAAATAGCACGCTAATGGCAAAAAATCTGATCCAAAGTACACAAAGGCTGTAGTGATACTGGCATGAATGTGCTTAGTTTCCAGTTGTGGAAATACTGCTGAAAAAATGCCGCTGAGTAAAGAAAGCAGAGCAGAGTGAAGGACAAAACCAGGCTTGACAAAAATACTGCTATAAACCTAAGGCATTGACAAGAGAATTCAAAATAAAAATGTTTCTGAATTAGAAGTTAGAATTAAAAAAAATAGAACTTAATTAGAAAAATTGCCCATTTCTTAACGTCAACCAGCAGCACAATACTGTCACCTCAGTATTTTCCTTGGGCAGTTTCAGCACCTTGCCACCTTGCCATTATGAAAAAATGCTAAAGTTCTACTAGAAAACAAAACTCAATACTTTAAAGCATCCCATTACTACAAAGATGCTCACTTTTGATATCCATCCTCATACCTCTCGACCTTTTAGTGCAAGAAATCTGGACAAAGTCCAACATAATGTAAGCAGCACAACTAAAAGACACTAAATATTGTCTTATAAACTTCGGAAGTTGCTAGAACATGATCTGTGTTGGCAATTACTGTCAGAGACACACTAGGCATCAGTAAGCTTTAACTACAAAGATTCCTAGGCTGTAATGATTATATACATAACACAATCTGTTAATATTTCAATGTATTCACTTTTCTTTTTGCTCACTCTTGCTCTGGACTTTTAATGGAAACAGTGACAAAAAACTTTTAGTGAAAATAGTTAAAAAAACTTTTAGTTTAACCACTCAAATTATATAATGTATGTTGTATGCAGGCAATCTTCTTTAAAAAGGAATTAATTTAAATATCTACAAAACAATACAGCTACTGAATCCTTTCTGAATGCCCTGGCCACAGCTAGATTTATAAAAAACTCTTACCTCTACCAACTTGTCCCCAGCAGCTCAATACAATCCAGATTCCACACAGTACACGAAAATCAGCCCCGGTTGTCTAACAGGCAGGCAGGCAGCAAAGCAAAACCTCAGACTTGACACTTCTGATCCTCCTAGAACCACCAAAGCAATGGTTATATCCCTGATGTCCCTTCAGCTGCAGATTCTTCTTCTGGCACTCGAGTCCTGACCCCTGATGTCTTCAATCCCCAGTCGCACTTATTCCTGGTCTTCCGCTTTTGTTGTTGGAAGATAACTGCTTCCTGGAAGCCTTTTTCAAGCCATTATTTTGGCACAAAAGACTTCCCGGAATGTGACTGGACTATGCATTGGTTTGTGTGCTGCGATGCTGATTGGCAGTAATTACGGTACACAAACCAATCAGAATGCATGTAGTGGAGCCACTGCTGTTCAATGTGGAACAGTGGAACAGTGGCTTCGCTCGTCGTTAAATGCGGAGCATTCCGCATAATCCGGATCACTTGGATGCTCAGTTTATAAGAGTAAATAAAAGGTGCACCTTTTAAACAAACCTCCATGAACACACTTTTAGTTAATGTCTAGAAAGCATCTAGTTTGGGCAATATTCAATACTGATTTAGCAAATATCTTTCACTTACTTTTGGTCTTATGAAATGTTAGACCAAATGTTAATTATACTTTGACACTTCTCTGTGATCGTATGACAACTATATGATGTCTTCTTTGTATACTATAACTTTGTTTTTATCTTTTGCTATGCAATTTAACTTTATATACTCTGTTACTTCTGTGGACCTGGGTTGTATCAAAAAATAATCTGGTATCCAAGCTAATTACCCGGTTATTAAACCGAAACAAACAAACAAATAAAAATGACCTGGGATCTTATAATAACCTGAGAGATGGAATTGTTTGGCTGGATGGAGAGAGGAATGATAAGGTGGAACTTAATCACCTCCAGCAAGTTCTCTTAGAGTGATAAATAACGTTCAAGTCCATGGAATGCTTAACCCTCATATAATATTTCTTGCGAATATGTGCAATTTTCATCAGAGCTGGATCAGAGAATACTTTGCAGGTCAGGCATAAATCACCTCTCATTAACTGATATGAGTGGAGTAAAGGGATAGGGCCTTTAGTTGGTTCACATAAGACATGTGTCTTACGCTTTGTATTTTTTAGTAAGAAACCTCCGAGGCCACTCCAGTTGGTGTAAGTACCTCATTAAGTGCATGCAGAAGGGAACATTGTACTCAATTATTTGCCTGATGAGGACCAAGTACAATGACATTATGATTTCCTTTGACTTTGATGCCATGTCTTTACTTATAAGTTGAGCCACACAGAAGGATTTCCTCACTATCATGGCAACCTGGTGGTCAATGTTTAGGTTACTATCTATCTGTATTCCTAGGTCCTTCACCACTGCATCTGCCTTTAGGGATGTGCTATCAATATTATAATTTGCAGACATGTCTGATTTACCAAAGGGTATGATCACACCTTTTTTAGCATTTAATCTCAGACCATGATTTTCGCACTAGTTGTTTGTCATTTTATGCTTGTTTGTAGGATGTCAACATCAGTTGGGGATGCGATAATTGCTCCCAGCGTACAGTCATCAATGAACCTGGTGAGCCAGAAGCCCCTAACATTGGTCTTCACTTCAGAGAAGTATATACCAAACATGAGGGGTCCAAACACTGAGCCCTGTGAGACATCACTAGTAACAGGTTTCTTATCATAAGTGGATTCACCTATCCAGATAACATGTGTCCTGTCAGTGAGACAGTTTACTATTCACCTGACGATGTATGGATTTATGCCTAATGCAGGAAGTTTATCTTTGATCCCTGAGTGGAGCAAGCTTTGGACAGGTCTAGAAAAGTGATGCGTGCCATTTTACCCCCATCCATGGTCCTGGTGACTATCTTGAAGAAGTCCATCAGACTGAGCAAGCAAGACCTCCCTTTGACAATGCCAAATTGGGTCTAGTCGAGTGCTTGGAGATTTCCTGTGTCATTATTGATCAGGTTCATGATAATTCTCTCCATGGCCTTGCAGATAAGATTGGTTAAGCTTATGGGTCTCTCAGTTGATGGAATCCCCTTTTGCAGAAGGACGACTGTTGCAGTCCTCCTTTCCTGTGAGACAAAGCCCACTTGGAGGCTGTAGTTAAAGACAATTTCTAGTGACCCTGATAGATTCTGTTTTAAGGTGGTCCATGAAGGTGTGAATGACCTGAAGTGTACATCATTGGACTATATGAAGAGGACATAATGGACCTCTGTGAATACATGTTGCTAATGGCAATGAGCCTTGCACTGAACAGTATTCTACCCTCACCAAGAATGCTATCACAATACAAACAGAAAATGATTGAGTTCAATAATTGGCTTAGCTACTGGTGTCATTCCAAGGGGATCCAGTATTTGTCAGCCCAGGATGACATGACCCACAAACCACCCTGCTTTGCCTGAAATGGTCTATGCCAGTCATGCTAAGCTTTTGAATACTGGCCAAGGCATTAGTCACCCCAAACGTGATTTTTTTAGGTAGTGCCAAACCAATAGGCCTACCAATGTTACAAATTATTCTAATGTCAAGCTGCAGATACTATCGCATTCCTTAGAAGCTCTCTTCAACCTGGGGAATGCTGATGTCTGTGCAGTTAGAGATGTGGTTCAAAGCTGCAGAAAGTACCGCAGCAGTAGAAGGATGCAATGCTTATCACACATTCAGACCACCATCTGGAAAGAACAAAAATGAAAGGAGGAGGTGTTTCCATTGACATTTAAAACAATCACACTGCAAGACTGGTCAAGCAGGATGACTCCCTTGAGCTAGTCTGTGTCCAGCTGACCATTGGAAAAATCCCCCACCATATCATCACTAGCCATAGGTCTCCAGCCATGAACCATCAAAACCAATCCGCAAGCCTCAAGTTACTAGAATCCTTTACCATTCAGACCAACACAGTACTCATGAGGGATTTTAACTACCCTTCCATAGAGTGGGAAACATACATGACCACTAACATGCAGGGTCAGAGATTCCTGGACTTTGTCAATGCAAGTTTTGTAGAACAGCTGGGCTGCTGTCCCACTAGGACCTCATATATCTTTGATATCCCTGACATAGCACTCACAAGCATGGGGAAGCATTGCACCCACCAGTAATATCCTAATTGGTAAGATTGGATCATAAATCAGTCTCCTTTGAAATAAATGTTACAGCAGAACTCCCATCAAACCCTAAAACCCTTTCTCCAAGACAAATTGCCTTCTATTAAGTGATAGCATAGGTAATTGTAAAGCCCCCCTAGCCCTGAAAACATGAAAGCCTATGCAGAAGCATACACAAATGTTCTGTACAACCACTTAAGCAACTGCTCAGAAATGGCAGTACATGACTGAAGTAAACATAGGCCTAGTAGGATAAACACATCATCCTGGTGGACCCCTGGCATAAATAGATCATATAACAGAAAGAAGAAATTTCTAACAAAAAACAACAGGGAAAGTGTACAACAGAGAAACAACCTGCTTCATTAGTCACAACAGATAAATCAGGGAATTAGTCAAGTCCTCAACAGCTAAATACAAGACTAAAATAGCCTCCCAAGCAAAGGATAACTACACAGCATATTTTAGTTATGTCTAAATGTTAAGGGAAATGCTCAGCAATGTGCTGAGTTGACTGCTGATGGCACTACCTATATTCTGCAAGAAAAAATAGAAAATCTGCTGGCTGATAAATTCAGCTCAGATTTCACCCCTCCTTACCTCCATTCAAAGCCCATGAAATATCCCAAACTATCCCTTTGCCTGTTATCACAAAAGAGCAAGCCATCACTGCTTCACTGTTTCAAAGAAGCACACCATCAATGCACCTTGACAGAATTCCAGGGTGCCTATTAAATAGCTTGAAACTTGATCTAGAAGGCCCACTTAGATCTCTATTTAGCCACAGTCTCCAAACTGGTTTTGTCCCAGTAGAGTAGAGGACAGCAACAGTCATCCCTCTACACAAGGGAGTATCATCAACGGACCCTGAAAACTACTGGCCCATAAGTCTGACTAACCACATATGCAAGGCCATGGAAAGGATAATCTTGAACCTGATTAACAATGACATAGGAAATCTCCAGACTCTACATCCAACCCATTTTGACTTTGTCAAGGGCAGATCCTGCCTGCACAATCTGGTGGACTTCTCTGAGAAAGTCAATAAGGCCATGGATGAGGGTAAGACAGTACGTACCACCTTCCTTAACCTGGCGAAGGCATTTATCAAAATACCCCACTTGGGTATTATTGATAAACTCACAAAACTGGGCCTAAACCTGTAAGTCACCAGATGGATAGCCATATAGCTCATGGGTAGGACACATGTTATTAGAGTGGGGGGATCCACATCCAGCAAGAGGCCAGTCACCAGTGGAGTATCACAGGGCTCAGTGCTGGGCCCCCTACTGTTTGGGATATACTTCTCAGATGTCAAGGTAAATGCAGATGGCCTTTGTCTGACCATGTTTACTGATGAATGCAAGCTGGGGCAAACATGGACTCCCCAAACAATGTTGATATCCTACCACAAGGATTGATGCAGACTAATGATTGGTGTCAGAGCCATGGCCTCAAACTAAATGCAAAGAAATGCATTATAATGCCATTTGGGAAATCAAATACCAACATTGATTGCACACCCTTAACATTGGACTAAGTGGTGAGAGATATGGGTACTCAGATAGATAGCAATCTGAACTTTGACCACCATGCATCCACAGTGGTGAGTAAATCCATCTATGCGGCTCAGCTTATAAGTAAGGGCATGGCTTCCAGATCTAAGAATATCGTACCATTGGACTCATCCTTCAGCAGACCAATAATCGAGTACAATGCACCATTTGGCATGTACCTTGCCAGGCATCTATAACAGCTGGACAGTCCTCAGAGCTTTCTTACCAAAAAAATACAGGGTATAACCAACATGTCATATGGGGTCCAATTAAAATCTCTGTCACTGCATTAACTTTCCTACAGATTACTGAGGAGAGATCTATGCCTGACCTACAAGGCAGGCTCTGACCCGGCCTTGATGGAAATGTTGCATATTCACAAAACTAACTGCACGAGTGTTATCCACTCCAAGGATGTAAACCTGATCTCTGGCACAAATAGATCATGCTGGAAAGAGACAGATATTTGTCCCAGAGATTGCCCCTCCTCTTTAAAATGATTCCTATTCATGTGAAGCAGAACCCTTCCCTGACCATCTTCAAGTGAAATCTGGACCAGTGGACTGGTAACTGCAAATTCACTACTGGGGTGGCACCCATATCCCTTATGGACAGAGGTAGTCTGTAAAAATTGCCAAAATCCCATTTGCTAACCCTTGGTATCTTATCCATAAACTGGCTAGGGTTTTAAGGGCTCTTGAGTCGTTAATCTAGTAATCTCCTATGAACCTACAAACCTAAATTAAATATTAACTTGTCTTTTCTCAATGACTGTAGTCCAACTGCAGTCCGAAACCGAAACATTTTTCCTTCTGATATCAGTAAGATGATCTTGTAGAACCATTAAGGAATTTTACAGGAAATAGTTCAAACCTGATATGTAAACATTTACAAAATATAAATAATAATTCTTTATGGTTTTTAAGATTTTTATCACATCTTGCCAACCAACAAGCTGTTCCTCTTAAATTACCTCCTGTTACATAAGACCCTTCCAAGTATTAATCCCCATGTCCTTTGACACTGTTTCTTAAAGGCTGATGTTTAGGTCCATCTTTTTTCTCTTCTTCTGGATGTTTACACATTCTGAGCTGGTAAAGAAATTGCTGAGCAGCAAATGTGGTAGCTGCTACATCCATGAAACAAGGTCGGTTAAGCTGCACATTGCCAAAAGAAGTTTAATCCTTGCCTATTCTGCTCAGAGCTACACTGACACCTTGTGAACCAACTGGCTGATCTGTGATGATGTTACTTGTCACACGGCAATGGGTAGACTTACAGGAAGTAGCTGGTAGAATTCCACAATCTCAAAGTAAGAAAAAGTTATTACAAAATAAAAAATAAAATCATTATAATTAAATAAAAATCTTTGTGTTGAATTCATTACCAGCTTTTGTGTAGTTGGTGCTTCATGCCACCACAAGATAGCATGCTATTTAGTATTCATTAAACAGCTCTACACATCATGTAAAGTCAAAACAAAAGGAAATTGTAGAATTTGCTAATGACAGTATAAAGAGCAAAATGGCATACTAATTAACCAACCCAGCATGGTGGAGCTATTCAAGAAGATATAAAACAATTGTGCATACCCAGCGCTTAATTTTACCTTGAACTCCAAAACCCTTTGGACTACAAGTGCAATTATACTTAGAAAAATATTAGGGGTTGCCGCTGCTGTCATTATGCTGTATGTGCAACAGGCTTTAAATCAAGTTGCTACTACTTCTGCTGACAGACCTTGAGCAAGAAGAAGAAGAATGGTGTTTAGACCCCATTTGAGTTATCATGGACTGCATGACACAGAAAATGCAAAGCAATACAGGATAGACAGGGACACTAGAGGAACTATGCAACCTCAGACCCCAGGGAAATTATGGAGAACCCTTCCAGTAGAAAGAAAGGTATGTGTGCCATTACACTATCTACTGGTACTTTCCAGAGAACCACAAGGGATTTATTAGGGGTGTCACAGGTGTCTGGCTCAATAATATTACATTGGTTTGTAATTGCAATGCCACAACATATCAGGCATCATATGTGTTTCCCACACACCCAGTAGTTAAGAGCAAGAACTATGCAGGAATTGTATGTGATAACACACTTTCCTGAAGTATTGGGTGTACAGACAGAAATAAAAGTCTCACTCAGTGAACAGGGAAGAGGTACATCAACAGAAAAGGATACCACTCTATAAACTGTCAGATTGTCTGCAATTCCATGGGATCATATACAATGATTGTGCAGGTAACCTAAGTAGTTTTCATGACTCACACATATGGCATGCTTGCAAGCAATACATAAGGCTTGTTAGAGGAGACTTTCCACAAGGACATCTAGAAGAGGATGAAGGTTATAAACTAGAGTCCTGGTTCATAACACTCATGAGAAACCCATACAACCACAACGAGCAAAGATACAAGACCCATGCTCAAACTAGGAATATCATAGAATGTGTGCCTGGATTGCTCAAATCAAGGTTCCAGTGTCTAGACACATCAGGAAGTGCCCTTTAGTATGACCCAGCACCTCTGCACCAATACTCCGTCTTTGCCATGTTACACAATCTAATTTCTCAGGAAACAGCTTCAACAAATACAGCATGGGACAGGACCACAGGTGAGGCGAGCAGCAGTAGATACAGATGAAGAGTCTGAGGGAAACCACCAGCTGCAGATGGTGCTGGCAAATGGAGCCGTGCACAGAATGCCCTGAGTCTGACTAAAAGGCAGAGGATAGCATACACACACACACACACACACACACACACGCACATGAACAGACACACGCACACACACACACACACACACACACACACACACACACACACACACACACACAGACACACACACACACGCACATGCACATGAACAGATGCACACACACACACACACACACAATCGCGTGTGCGCACACACACACACACACACACACACACACACACACACACACACACACACACACACACACACACACACACACACACACACACACACACTCATTGCCTAGGTCAAAGACTAAGATCCAATGCACATTCAAACAGGAACACCATTGCCTGTCATACTCCACAACCTTTACTTAACCATGTAATGGCTGTGTTCTGATATCATCAGAAAGAGACAACCCCCTAGGGCACAATTTTTACCTGTAGTTATGACAAAGTAAGTGTAGAACCTGTAAGGGAAAAAAAGTGTAACATACCAGAGTACTGTCATATGAAAATATGTATATGTCCCTTGAGCAGAGCATTTGTCTAAGGTGTACAGTTATGTCAGTAATAGCTTATACGACTGATGTTTGCAATATACAGCTATGTGTTCTACCCAAAACTGTGCATCAAGCATTTCACTTCTCCACTGCCTATAGACCATGGAACAGTCAACTATCATTTGCATACATATAGCCATAAGCAATACTGAAATATCTACCCCTTCAACTGCTTTACTTACAATACTAACTAAAGTGCAATAAGGTTCAACAATTGATTTGGGGCAAGAAATCAAAACTGTTTCTTCTGAATTACAAGTAAGCAAGCAGTAGATTCACTGCATGCATTAGACATTTATACAATCCTAAGTCACAAAGACATGTGCAGGGCACAGTTGTCATAATTTGCATAGGGTGATTGGGGCATTGTGTGCAGGATGGCAAGGTTGATACCAAAGAAGTGAGTGAGTGTGAGTAAGAACCACATGTATTTATTAAAGTATACAGTGGTCAGGGCCAGTATCAAGGGATATATAGCAGGCTTGTTGGCTGTTGGTGAAGCACCCTCCAAGAGGAAAAAACGCTGAGAGAAGAAGGGAGCCACTTTTGAGATTTTATGTATTTTTTCTCTGTTTTTCTGCATAGCTGCCTAGCTTGAGCATTTTCTGGCTTGTTAAACTTGATTTCTGTATTAGTAGCTGTATTTAGAGCACAACCAAAAGCTGTTTGCTGAATTTCCTGTTTGCATTTAAATCGTTTTTCTTAAAACTTGCAAATTTTCTGTCCTTGACCTAGCACTCTTGTGTGGGGTCATTTACTGCACTGTTATAACTTGATGTTACTTGTGAAACTCTGCTATCTCTGTAAAAAATCTACTTTTCTGAGAGTTAAAAGTTCAGTTACAGGCTTGCTGTTCCTGAACTGATTGAAAGTTCCTGTGAGGCCATTTTTGCTTGGGCTGAAGGAGGGTCTCTCTGTTGATCAGTGGCAGTGAATAACATTGAGCAGCTTCCCTGCCCCCATAGAGGTGGTTACTGACTTGAAACTGCAGTTTTATTGGCCACTAGGGGTCATTTCAAAACTCCTTCATCTTCCTCTCTTAAAACCTAGTTGCCTCGTGGTTTGGGCGTCTTTTCAGGCTTGTTGGCTGTTGGTGAAGCACCCTCCAAGCGGAAAAACGCTTGAGAAGAAGGGTTTTCACTTTGAGATTTTAAGTATTTTTCTCTGTTTATTTGCTAAGTTTTTCTGCATAGCTGCCTAGCTTCTGGCTTGTTAAACAAGCTGTTTGCTGAATTTCCTGTTTGCAAATTTTAAATCGTTTTTTCTTAAAACTTGCATATTTTCTGTCCTTGACCTAGCACTCTTGTGTGGGGTCATTTACTGCACTGTTATAACTTGATATTACTTGTGAAACTCTGCTATCTCTGTAAAAAACAAAAAAAAAAAATTTTTTTCCCACTTTTCTGAGAGTTAAAAAGTTCAGTTACAGGCTTGCTGTTCCTGAACTGTTTTCTGTTGATCAGTGCCTGCTATCAAACACGCTTTAACGTGCTTTAGCGATTTTTGTGCGAGGTTGCCACTAGAGCAAAGCAGCATAGACGGCGCCCGGTTAAAAACATACTCTTTCTTTCTGGCTCCAGAAAGTCTGTTCTTCAATTTTTCCTTAGAACGGGTCAGATGCTGGCATCCTCTCCTGCCAGTAGTGAATCTGGGAATTCCTCCTCCCCGTAACACTTGTGAGAGATGTAGCTATTATTTAGCCAGACGGGCTGGGCTCTCTCAACTCAGGAACCCCAGCCCAAGACCAGGAGGCACACACACAATACACCAGTCATACATAACTCAACACACTAAGACATACCGGGAGGCTCTGAGTAAAATTTACCCTAAACAGCAAGGGCCTCCAAAGCAGACACAAGCAACTGCAAACTCAATACACCACACAAACAACACATAAACAACAAAATCAGTGTGCAAAGCAGTCACTGCCCCTTAAAAACAAATACACACCAAACATTTGTGTGTCAGATAGTGACGAGAAGGTCACAGTAAGCTGCATGTCGGGCGCTAGAATCCAAACATAAACGCAAACACTCAGGTCTCAACAGCAGGTACAAGTACAACTCAGTCATTGTCCACGCTGGTGTCAACTAGAATGATGCCACAATACGGTGATGATGATCAGCTTTAATAATTGGGCTTAAATTATGGTGTCATTCATGACAAAGGCTCTTGCCACCCCCATAGTGCCTTTTAGGGCGAGCTCAAATTCTAAACCTACCACCCTAGAACACAAAAAGGAAAAAAAAAGGGTAATGCTTGCTCAATGCCAAGTCTCCTCAATCTCAAGATGCGAGGCCCTTCTCAGTATGGAGAACATCGAGATGTCTGTGCCTGACAGAAACTCCAAAATCCGGACAACACAAGAAAAGAAAGGAGGTGTGTCCATCTTAAGGACACTGAAAACATTGGAGGGATAAATATCTCCAAACACCAGATCAGTTCAACACCGAGTATACCCCTCCTGGTGAGATCAGATCATAAACTAATCTGGCTGGAGTCCCTCATCCCGCCCCACCCCAAATAAAAAGACCAAAGTGAAAAACTACTCAAAGCCAACTTCACACTTCACAAAACTTCAAAACCAGTGTGGTCTCCCCCCTGAGCCAGTGGTAAACATTACTCAAACCGCTGGATCACTTACAGATGCCTTCTACCAGCACCTACTGGGACTGCATGGATCAGGCAATCCCAGTAAAACTAAGACTCTTTTGTACCAAAGGCAGCGTCAGTCTGGTGGACCCCAGCCATATTAAGCTCTACAACAAAGGAGGAAGCTACTACAAGATAGAGCAAATCCATGAAAGGTAAGACACCTTTGATCCATATAAGTAAAAACTGAGCTCTCATAAAATCATCCAGGCAAATTTGAGAGAAAAATCGCCAAGGACTCAAAGAGACAATCCTGGGCAGCTATTTGGCTATGTTAGAAACCTAGGAGAAAACTCCAGATATATAAATTAGTTCAGAATGATGTAAGGAGATATCATACCAGAGGATTGTAGCCCCCCAAACATCTCCAAGCCCATGCTTGAGAACTGCTCTCTCAAGGGCAAAAACACAGCATCCATGGGACTGGATGGGTGATACGACTATTATTAATTCCCGCAGATGAGGAATTAAATTAACCAGTTAGGATATAGCTGTTTACCTCAGGAAGGGATCCGGGGACCCAGGTGACAGTAGCACCTTTTAGGTTTGACACTCATGTTGCTAAAGTAGTTAACAAAACCTTCTTGCCACCCCACCTGATCGCTTATCTATCTCACATCTAGATCAAGGGGAGCCCATGGAATCCATCATACTCATCACTCATTGAACCTATGATTGAGTACAATGCCCCATTCGGAATGTATGAAGCCCGACACCTGCAGCTGGCCCCAAAAAAAAGTTCCTCAAAAGGATAAAGGGTCTCAAAAAAAATATGTCTTATGCTGCCCTTGATTGAAAAAGTCTCTAGCTCTATTCAGTCTCATACGCTTGCTCAGAGGTGACCTGTGCCATACATATATGGCCATGTCCCAGATGAATTGAATGAATGTGCTTCACAATCTAAATCCCCTCAACCTTGAACCACAAGGGTAATAGAACCAAACCTTGACTGCGGTTATTAATAGAGAGTGCTGGAGGGATTCATTCATCACCCAGAGACTCTGGCGCTGTGGAACAAAATCCCGGTACATGTAGAGGCAGAGCTGGTGGCTGGTCTTGTTCAAGAGATGGATTGGATGGGTGATGGAGGTCGCAGATATGCCCAGGGATTACTTCAGTGTCTTTACTTGACAGAAAGCAACAAATAATAGGCATGGATTTTATTCAAACTAAGGGTGGAAGCCAGGAAACTATGCACCTATTATATAAGCCCTTGGGATGAACACAATAATATTGATTAGATAGCTTTCATGTATGTTAAATGGCATGGGAAAGGTGTTTTTTCAATGTATGTGTGCATGATCACAGTCAAGCATTAACACTAAGTCCTGGTATCTTGAACTGGTGCGAGCCATGCAAGGTAGAGTAGTTCAGGGTTGTTGCTCCAAACCAGGAGAACTACATCTGCCAGGAGCTGCACTGCTACTTCCATGGGCCTGGCTAAAAGTTGGGATGCTTCCTGAACATGAATGATACCTGCTGGATGAGCTGTCATCAGTACTACATCCAAGACAATGATTCTGTGGCCTACCACATCTGGGTTTGGACACTACAGTCACCAATGGAGCAGTGAAAGTAGTGCCATTATAGGAGCAGGATCTGGCACAGCCACACCCAATAACACCAGAAGATGTAGCTGATATCTGGCCACATGGGTGCCTTCCATTTCCAAGCAAATGTTCCATCGTACACAATTCCTGATCCAGATTGTCATTCATCCTGTCCAAGGAGTCAGCACATTTTCAGGGAGTCATGCAAATCAGAATGCACAACATTCAGTACTCATGTTATTTCTTCTGATGCCCTAATGGAATGCACCTGCTTCCAGTACAGCTCTTCACATACGTCTGGTGGCACCTAATGACGCACAAGTATCAGCTAGAGGGTGGAGAGCAGGCCTCCTCCAAGCACTTATACCCGACCTCATGTGTGGCACCTAGCCCTCATTATGGCTACAGGAAGCATCAATCAGCTCTGCAACTGAAGTAACCACACTGCCCTGATCAACTATGTCACCCTCAACCTATTCTATATCATATGGCTCTATTTCATGGGTATGGGTAGGCATACTGACTGTGCCCAAGATATGGGCAGGGGATGTGGAATCCACAACCTCATTGTCAGACAGTTCCTCTGCACCCTCAGACTCTGCTCCTTCCTTCATTGCCAACATCATCATCAGAGGCTACTAATACCCTGGCATCATGTGGTAGGACTTCCACAATGTCAGTTTGAGGAGCATCTATGATAAAATAAATAATAAGTAATAAATAAATATAACAAAGAGAGAAATATGAAATGAAAATGATGAAAACATTGTTATAAGAAAAGTATGTAACTATAATAGATGCTAAAGCAATACAAATATTAGTTTCACTTAGACCTAACTCTACCTTGTATACTCCAATAACAATAAAAACATGTACTTACTGTTTATAACTGATCTTGCAGACTGCAATCCATATATGCCTGTATGTAAGTAAGGGCGAGGCAAGATGGCTGGTAAGTATCACAATGCAAATTAAACAGGAAACAGTGAAAATCCCCATTACATGTGCAGATTAAGAATCAGCTCATATACAAATCTACTGACCAGCTGAATCTCACTCCAAACACCCAGCTCTGTCTATCTTGTACTGTGTCATCTAACTCATACTTATTGCTGGCTCTAGATATCATAGGATCATAGGAAGTTACTAAGCTAATGGCCCTAGGGTCCTTACAAGCCTAGCCAAGTTCTACCTTTATTTCCATGATCAGCACCTATTGACCCTGTCCAAGAGGGCAAGTGGGACACAGGTGGAACCCCCGAGGTAAACTTACAATTACCCATACAATTGTCCAGATTGCATTTGAAGAGAGACATTGAGGTTCTCTGTTTGACATGAAGTGTGAGTCTATTCTAAAGGTGCTATAACTCTGGGAGACAAATCTGTCCCTCCAGCAGGTTCTATTAATGTCACATACCAGGTTAAGCTCTTTAGCATGAGTAACCTTTGTACCATTTAACTTGTGGATATGCAGCATTTCCAATAAAGCAGGGTCAGAAATTGCCTTTTATACAAGGCAGAGATTGCCTCTGAGTAGTCTGTATGAAACAGAATAAAGTAACAGTGATTTCAGACTATCCATATAGAGCAGATGCTGAAGGCCTTGAATTTTCCCTTTGAGGAACCTTTGTGGTCTCTCCAATTGCTACAGATGCTTGGAAAGGTACATACCAAAAGGGACATTGTACTCAATTATTGGACTGATGAGGGAAGAGTACAGGGAGGTTATAACTTCTTTTTTTTTTCTGGAGGCAATGCCCTTGCTTATGATGTGAGCAATATAGAATGCCCTTCTTACCACTGTAGAGACATAGTGGTCAAAGTTAATGTTGCTCTCAGCCTGTGTGCCCAGGTCTCTCACCACTGAGTACGTACATAAGGTGTTGTTATTAATGTGGTAATTAGCAGGAACATCGCTCTTACCGAAAGGGATGATAATACATTTTTTGCCTTGGGTTTAAGGCCATGACTTTGGCACCAATCATTTCTTTTTGTAAGACCCTCTTGCAGGTTCATAGGTTGGTACAAGGCTATCTGCCCTAGGGCCTATACAAGCCTAGCCATAGCAATTCCCTGGATATTTCTTCCCACAATATTTACTTCCCTAGACCCCTGTCTAGCAGGGTGACTGAAGTTTTTGCACACATTCCAGGATCAGACAGTAGGGTACCATTGGATGAATCTAGACAGTGATAGTGTGCCTTCAACAACCTAAAAACCCAGTCTGTAATGTTTGTTGTGTGTGACTGGGTGTAATTGTACCCCTTGTAATGCTTTGTGCCATGGATTTCTGATGGGAGTCATCAACCGAGGTCTCAGGACATTTTTGTCATTGTCAGTAAGATGTCCCTTGGAGAAGTCAGTCCTTTCAAAACATTTGTACAGATCACAAGTATGCTATGTGGGATAATCATCTAACTGACCTGCTGACACATTGCAGATGATAATCTGTGAATAAAACACCTGGAAGTTGATGGACCGATATATTTTGTAGTTCATATATGTCCTTCACAGTTCACCATGGGGGGGGCTTTGTTTTATGATGGCAAATTCATGACGCATATTACCTTAGGGAAATAGGATTTATCAGAGAAGTCCCACATGGTGTTCCCTGTCTCTTCTTTAGTACATGGGAACCACACATGTTCTCCCACATGTTAAAGCATGATATCAAGAAATGAATAGAATATATTTCAAGCAGATACCTAAAATATCATCACTGTATCCCTAGTGGGTTGTTGAAAGGCCACTGCAGGTTGTATTTATAAAGCCAACCATACCTTATTGTCCACTGAAATAGGTACTCCATGAATCCGACAAGGCTGACACACATCCAAAATGTTTGGCATGGTAACACTATATGCATGGTATTGCACCACAATGATGGTATAATAGAGTCCATGAAATCTTTAGCATGGTTAGATTAAGGGGTGCTTCAGTGGACAATGCCATAGCTCGTAACAGCATTAAGAGCTTGTTGCAGATACACATTTACTAATGCAATGACAATCCCAAACATTGCTTTAGAATCCCCTTAGTATGGCCATGGTGATTTGGCAGTGTTCATTTAGAACATGGGTGCAGAGCAAAGGCTCCTCATTTATTAATTTATGAGATGCTACACCATGTTGTTTTGTCTCATTTGCATAGACAAAGACATTCATTTTAATAATGCTGTTTGTTACAATGTCATTGTGTCACAATTAGCATATATCATGGCTAGCACTGCTGCCCACCAGTAACTGTGTCTCTAAATCACACACACACCCATTGAGTGGCTCTTCATTGTGCAAAGTCAGTCAACATGTTGCAGTAAAATTTTCTGAATCAAATAATGAGAAAACTATTCTTTGTGAAAGATCTAAGATTCCCTAGAGTTCCGGAACCTAATAAAAACCATACTGTGACTTATTCTCCTTTTCCTGGTTAGGGGTTGCCACAGTGGATCACCTGTCCGCTCATGATTGGCAGTAGAATTTTATGGTGTTGAGTTACCAGCCCGTTGCCCAACCTTCCGCAGAAGGCGCACACACACACACACACACACACACACACACACACACACACACACACACACACACACACACACATGCACTCACACCTAGAGCCAAGTTAGAGTGTCCACTCCACCTAGTCTTTGGGAGGAAACCGGAGCACCCAGAGGAAACCCATGCGACCACAGGGAGGACATGCAGACTCCACACAGAAGGCACCCCAGCCGAAGATCGAACCAGAGAACATCTTGCTGTGAGGTGACAACGCTAACCGCTGCACCACCATGGCTACTCAAAGACCACACTGTGACTATCCCACCTAATAACAGGTAGTAGAAATACTTTATTTAAAAACTTTCCAAAGTATAAATCTACTAATGAAAGTAGGGAAGCACTAGTTAGTTCAAATCGAATCTTCTTTATTAAAAACACACAAACAAGCGATCCAAATCATCATCGAAAAAAACAGAATGATGTATAGTATTCACCATTCCATTTATATACCTGTTTAAAACCTGTTTAAAAGCATGTTTAAAAGCATGGGAAGTGGTTTACTAGTGTGGCTCTGCTGTAAAAGATAATTAGCATATTTACTGGCTAAATAACCCTTCCCCCATGCACCACTGTGATATTCGACACACAGTGCTGCCCTACTTCAAGCTGTGTGATTCCAGGATATGTTAAACTAAACTAAACTAAAAATTAAAATAAAAAATAAAATTATACATTAACACTTGCTAAAACTTCCTGAAAGTATTTCATTGTAGTATTAAAAAAGAAAAAGTTAACACAAGTCTTCAAAATTCCTTAGAAATCTTTTCTACCAACATTCTGAAACATTTTTAACATTTTTAATATAGATCACTTTCATCTATTAGAACTTCTTCAGGTTTGTGTGTCAAGTGGGAAAAAAAACTAAAAATTAAAAGTTAAATAAAAATATAAAATGCAAAATTTTCTTGGGGTAAAAACAATACATAGTATTTCAGAAAATGGAGTACAACAAATAAATCATATTGAGAATATATATATATATATATATATATATATATATATATATATATATATATATATATATATATATATATATATAAGCTACTCAAAGGTTTATCCCCTTAGTCCTCCATACTACCTGCCATACCTTTCCTTTATAACAGCTACTTAATTATCTGGTTCTCATGTTGCTAGGAACAGAAATCTCAAGGCAAATGAAGACTACAGTAAATTTACATTTGCATATTTTTTTCATTAAAAAGCATACAGACCTTCTTTCAGAACTATATACATAATGTAACCTCCAACAATTTCTGGACAGTAGCTTGTACTGCACATAAACAGTTATGAATCTTTGCCTATATCATAAAAATGTCACATGATCCTCCGCATCCATCTCAACTACTACCAAAATATATGTGTAAATTGATTAATATGCCATGTGGAGAATAGTAACTCTGGTGTGATAAGCGAAAAGAGGTTTCTACCTCACCACACAGAATCCAACTAAAGAAGGTGAGCACATTGTAAAGTAAATACAGGAACAAAAATCCAGAAACCACACTTTAGGAATGGATTTAAGCCTTTAATTCACGATGTGCATTTCATTGGCATACAAACACAGATTCCTTCATTTCAGTAGTTTATTACTAAGATGTCAAAACAGTTCTGTTTTCACTGAAGAGCTGCATTATTCTGTTGAGTTGATTGTGTTAGTATTTAGCATCAACACGAGGCTTCTACGAAGATAGTATTTGAATATAGCAATAACCCATGCCTGGGTGTGGGTAATGCTGGATTTACCCACGGTTGGTGTGGTTTGGTCCCGAGGCGGGCCCAGGGGACCAAACAAAGCCAACCGTGGGTAAATCCAGCATTACCACAAATGAGTTATTGCTAATATAATGATATTATTTAAGAAAAGAAATAATTACCTTTCTTAAATAATGGCATTGTATAATGCCTGTTTACTGCCCTTCCGCAGCTGTCTGGTATTCTGTGGCAGTTCTGATGTACTGCGCACCTGCACAGTACATCAGAGCTGTGGAAAAGCAACGGAGAGCGCAAGATCTCCGTTGCTTTTACTGTTTCGCTATGTTAAATGGGTTTAACATGGCGAGACAACTAAAATAAGCAGCGGATATCTCCGTTGCTTATTTTAAAGCTGTCATATGTTAAACCCATTTAACGAACAACTTTAAAAAGCAACGGAGATCGCAAGATCTCCGTTGCTTTTACGTGTTGCTATGTTAAAGGAGTTTAACATGGCAATACAGCTTTAAAAAAGCAATGGAGATCTCCGTTGCTTTTTTAAACCTGTGTCGCTATGTTAAACTCTTTTAACATAGCGAGACAGTGTTCTATACTAACGGAAAAAGTCCGGGTGACCGGACCTTTTTCCGTTAATTGAGGGATTTACAACGGGCACGCTGGTTGGGCTGGCCAATCAGCGTGCACGTTTTAGGGGATGCATTGTATAATAGTAAATATTTACCTGTGTACCTGACTTTAGTACATGTGTTGAGTTACAAACAAGTCGGCATGTACTGAAAGACAAATGAAGTTCATCATTAATCTACTTTGTCACAAATATGAATGGCAAATCAGACTCCAAACCAAATTTATTTTGAACTAAGAAAGCCAATGACACTAAATATACAGTGTGACATTCTTATTGATGTGTATTTCTGAAGAAGTATATGAAAACATCTATTTGCTGTTCAGGATTGAAATACAATATGTCATAATACAAGTATTATGTCTGTATATGATGAATCAAAATTAATTTGGCTTTAGAGTATGATATTTAGAGAAATTACAAGCTAGTTTAATTCAAATGTGTCATTCAAATTTGTGACAAAGCAGATTAATGATGAACTTCATTTGCCTTTCAGTACATGCTGACTTGTCTGTAACTCAACACATGTACTAACATCAGGTATACAGGTAAATATTTGCTATTCAAATACTATCTTAGCAGCAGCCTCAGGTAGATGCTAAATGCTAACACAATCAACTCAACAGAATAATGCATCACTTCAGTGAAAACAGAACTGTTTTGACATCTTAATAATAAACTACTGAAATGAAGTAGGATTTTATTTGTTCTTTATATCCATTAATAGTTAATGCAATACCTACTCTTTGATTGCAAGTAGAATCTGCTTCTTTTATTCTATAGGCTCATCAAAGAAGCAAGGATGCATACTTTTAGGTAAGTGAAGGACTGCTGTTTGCTTCTGCACAGAAATATGCCTTTCCTTGCTATGCAAAATATAATAACAAATACAACATAATGCTATGGGCCTGTACTCTACATACATACGACAACAGCAGAAAGTATTCTTTTAAAAAGAAAGAATGCCTCATTTTGTGACTCATTTCATATTATGCTTAAAAATGAGTATAATGTTTGGTACCGCATTCACTGCTTTACATTTAGGCACCATAAAAATGAGTGATAAATATGATCTGTACATCTATTTAATATATTTTCCCATTTGTGTTCTGACTTACTTTATGACAAATGCTTGCATTGATTCACTGGTCATAGCCATAAGAAAACTGTCCCTTATGACAGAAACTTAAGAGCTTGGGACATATGATGTTTGTCAAAAACATCTGCAGGTGACATTTAGCAAAGGCAACCGTAAATATAGCCTTTTGTTTCTCAGTTCATTGTTGACATCAAAAACTGTCATCCATGTTAAAGACTTATTTCTTCTCCTAATACTTTGCAATTTCTTGATGACATAGACAGGAGGCAAATGGCTGCCCACCATTAATCCTTCATTTATATATTTCAAATAACCAACACCATTTCAGTGAACTTCCATTCAAATGAAAGCACGGACTCCCGAACTCCTTTCCCTTGGAAATTAACCATTTGGCCACCAGGGAAAAATATGAATGGAAACAAATTAAACCCATCCAAATGGGTAACTTCACCCCCTATACCCCCAAATAAATATACCAACTCTGAGATTGCACTACACTGGGGAAAAGGGCAAAGTTCACCCTGGTGGCCAAGTGGTTTGTTTCCCAAGGAACAAAAAGTTTGATAGTCCGTGCTTTCGATGGAATGGATGTTCACTGAATTAGAGTTGGCAGTGTGAAATTCAAAGAACTATAATTTCAGTGAGTAGAAGTAGACGCAAGTATGCGAGTGTGTGTGAGTGTGTGTGTGTGTGTGTGTGTGTGTATGTATTAAAAAAAAAAAAATGTTTTTTGTAACAACTGATTTTTATGTAACAACTCCTTTTTTTTATTATTTGTACATTTTATCAGCCAATATTTTTTATCTGTTATTACTCTTAAAGTATGTATGTATTATCTTTATTTTTATTTTTCGGAGCTTTTCTCCCCGGCCTCTACTGAAAATGGACATGTATCCAGCTAGACTAGCCCAGTCAACAAATGTAAAATAAAATAAAATAAAAATAATTATATATATATATCTATATATATATATATATATATATATATATAGAGAGAGAGAGAGAGAGATGTGGTTTACTATCAAAATTATAAAGTCACCTTACCATAGTTATATGGTTGAGGGTAAAGGTGTGAATAGGCAACATTAGGAATGAAAATCCTGTCAACTCTGAAACATCGACACATAGTTTGCATTCGTAGTTATGAACGTCACTGTTTTGAATTGGATTGCAGTACAGTGGAGATCGGAAAAAATATCCTTTCCCTAACAGTAGTGCGATCTCAGAGTTAGAATATATAATTAGCAGTTAGTTCTCACCCTGCAAAACAGTATAAATGTGTATGCCTGGACAATAGTGTATTTTTTTCAGATAGTGAGCGGACTTGTAACAGTCGAATGTCGATTCCTGTTGTTCCACTTCGGGGATGTGACCATTTGTGGTGTGACCTTCATATTGTTGATAGTAAACCTATATATATATATATATATATATATATATATATATATATATATATATATATATATATATATATATATATATATACATATATACACTTCCAGACTCCCTCAGTGATCACCTGCCCACCTTTGCACACCGACTCCCTACACCTTTACTAAGAACACATAACTACATTACCATACGCAATCAAAAAAACTTTAAACCAGCAGCTTTCACTGACTAAAAAAAACTAATCTAAGGGTGGAGGCACCGCCCTTATGAAGTGGGACCACAGTCGCCGTCGCCACTCCTTGGAGTGCATTATCCTGAGGTGAGGCTAGATTAAACAGCTGGCCTAACTGTGGGTTTAATTCCTCGTTGAGTTCATGAAGCACACAGCCGGGGACACCATCGGTCCCATGGATGCTGTGTTTTGCCTTAGTGAGGCAGTTCTCACCTGGGCGTTGGAGATGTTTGGGGACTACAATCCTCTGGAATAGATATCTCTCCTTTTGGGGGAGGGGGAGAAGTTTGCACTGAACCTGTCAGCCAGTATGTTGGCAATGTGTGTAGGTTCAGTAATTTTCACATCATTTTGAACTAATTCTGAGCATATCTGAGAGTTTCCTCCTAGGTTTCTAACATAGCTAAAGAAGGCCTTATGATTCTCTTTAGAGTCCTTGGCGATTTTTCTCTCAAACTTTGCCTTGGATGATTTTATGAGAGCTCTTAGTTTTTTACTTATAATGATCAAAGGTGTCTTATCTTTCAAGGATTTTGCTCTATCTTGTAGTAGCTTCCTCCTTTTGTTGTAGAGCTTGTTTATGGCTGGGGTCCACCAGATTGGATGCTTGCCTTTGGTACAGAGAGTCTTAGTTTTGTTTGGGATTGCCTGATCCATGCAGTCCTGTAGGTGCTGGCAGAAGGCATTTGTAAGTGATTCAGCGGTTTGAGTAATGTTTACGACTGGCTCAGGAGCCTTAAAGGAGACCACACTAGTTTTTAGAAGTGTGAAATCGGCTTTTGAGAAGTTTTTCACTGTGGTCTTTTGTTTCAGGTGGGGCGGGATGAGGACCTCCAGCGAGATTAGTTTATGATCTGATCTCACCAGTGAGGGTATACTTCCGGTGTTGAACATTTTGACCCCATGTTAGTGATGATGAGATCAAGTATGTTTTCTCCTCTTGTGGGGATGGTGACTAGTTGTTCCATGGCATTTGAGTTTATGAACTCCAGGAATCTTTGGGTTAGAGTGTTCAGGCTTGAGTAGTGTTCCCAGTCTATATTAGGGTAGTTGAAGTCACCTAGTATGATGGTGTTTGGAGATACATTTATCCCCTCGAATGTTTTCAGGAAGGCCATGTGAGGTTCCTGAGTTTGAGAGGGTGCCCTGTAACATGCTACAAATTGCAGAGCAGTCTTGCCTATGGTTAATTGCACCTGGATGGTCTCCGATGCATCGTGCGTTGCCACCAACCTTGAAGTGGGTGTCCTTTATGAATATGGACACCCCCCTCTTCTTGGTGTTGTCCGGATTTTGGGGCGGGGCATGATATGAGGTGAAACCTGTTAGTGCTGGGGTGCTCTCAGGGCCTTGAACCAGGTTTCTGTCACAGCACAGACATCGATGTTCTCCATATTGAGAAGGGCCTCGGTGCGTGCATCTTGAGATTGAGACTTCTGGCATTGAGCAGCATTACCCTTAGTTTTCCTTTTTGGTGTTCTAGGGTGGTAGGTTTAGAATTTGAGCCTTGCCTAAAAAGGCACTATGGGGGTGGCAGAGCCTTTGCCAATATCCGGAAGCCAGGGGTGACAGGTGCAAGCCGTCCCTTACTTGAAGAAACAGCGTGGCTTGTCCAGCATGTCATCCCAGGCAGACAGACATTGGATCCCCTTTGAATGACACCAGAATTTAAGCCAATTATTAAAGCTGATCATCTTATTACTGTATTGTGGCATCATTCTTGGTGAAGGTAGGATACTGCTCAAGGTCAGGGTCATACCTGCCTGGGCTACATAATCAGAGAGCTCCTCGATGTCCCTTTTCATGTAGTCCAAGGAGGTATGTCTCAGGTCGTTGACACCAGCATGGACAATGACTGAGTCGTACTTGTACCTGCTGTTGAGAGACCTGAGTGCTTGCGTTATGTGGCGGATTCTGGCGCCCGACAGGCAGCTTACTGTGACCTTCTCTTTACTCAGTCTGGTGGCCGGGGCGTCAGTGTGTCTGACTATGGAATCACCAATGACAAGTGTGTCTGGCATTTTGTTTGGCCTTAAGGGCTGTGACTGTTTGACACTCTGACTGTGTGGTCTATGTGTTGCATGTGTTGGGTCGTGAGGTGGTAGTTGTTTGGGTGTCTGCTTTGGTGGCCTCTGCTGTTTTGGTAAATTTTGATCAGAGCCGCCGAGTATGTCTTTGTGTGAGTATGTGTATGATTTGAAGTTGTGATGGTGCCATGTGTGACTGGGTATGTATTGTGTGTGGTTACCTTCTCCTCCTGTCTGGTCTTGCCAGTCCTATGTTGAGAGAGCTCAGCCTCCAGTTTGGTCGTATAGTTGCATCTCTCGCATGTATTTGTGTTTTGTGGGAGAAGGAGAGGATTGTCTGTGTACATGAGGCAGTTGTAACATTGCCTCAATATTCCCAGGTTCACCTGTTGAGCTGGAGAGGACACTAGCAACTGATCCCTCGACATACTAGAAGTAGTAGATAAAGAGACTTTCAAAGGACTCCGGGGGAAGTGGGTTTATACAACATAATGCTATGGGCCTGTACTCTACATACATATGACAACAGCAGAAAGTATTCTTTTAAAAAGAAAGAATGCCTCATTTTGTGAATCATTTCATATTATGCTTAAAAATGAGTATAATGTTTGGTACCATATTCACTGCTTTACATTTAGGCACCATAAAAAGGAGTGATAAATATGATCTGTACATCTATTTAATATGTTTTCCCATTTGTGTTCTGACTTACTTTATGACAAATGCTTGCATTGATTCACTGGTCATAACCATAAGAAAACTGTCCCTTATGATGGAAACTTAAGAGCTTGGGACATATGATGTTTGTCAAAAACATCTGCAGGTGACATTTAGCAAAGGCAACAGTAAATATAGCCTTTTGTTTCTCAGTTCATTGTTGACATCAAAAACTGTCATCCATGTTAAAGACTTATTTCTTCTCCTAATACTTTACAATTTCTTGATGACATAGACAGGAGGCAAATGGCTGCCCACCATTAATCCTTTATTTATATATTTCAAACAACCAACACCATTTCAGTGAACTTCCATTCAAATGAAAGCACGGACTCCCGAACTTCTTTCCCTTGGAAACTAACCATTTGGCCACCAGGGAAAAATATGAATGGAAACAAATTAAACCCATCCAAATGGGGAACTTCACCCCCTATACCCCCAAATAAATATACCAACTCTGAGATTGCACTACACTGCGAAAAGGGCAAAGTTCACCCTGGTGGCCAAGTGGTTTGTTTCCCAAGGAACAAAGTTTGATATTCTGTGCATTCGATGGAATGGATGTTCACTGAATTAGAGTTGGCAGTGTGAAATTCAAAGAACTATAATTTCAGTGAGTAGAAGTAGATGCAAGTATGTGAGTGTGTGTGTGTGTGTGTGTGTGTGTGTGTGTGTGTGTGTGTGTGTATGTATTAAAAAAAAATGTTTTTTGTAACAACTGCTTTTTATGTAACAACTCCTTTTTTTTATTATTCGTACATTTTATCAGCCAATATTTTTTATCTGTTATTACTCTTAAAGCATGTATGTATTATCTTTATTTTTATTTTTTTGAGCTTTTCTCCCCGGGCCTCTACTGAAAATGGACATGTATCCAGCTAGACTAGCCCAGTCAACAAATGTAAAATAAAATAAAATAAAAAAAAAATATATATATATATATATATATATAGAGAGAGAGAGAGAGCGAGAGAGAGAGATAGATGTGGTTTACTATCAAAATTATAAAGTCACCTTACCATCATTATATGGTTGAGGGTAAAGGTGTGAATAGACAACATTAGGAATGAAAATCCTGTCAACTCTGAAACATCGACACATAGTTTGCATTCGTAGTTATGAACGTCATTGTTTTGAATTGGATTGTACTACAGTGGAGATCGGAAAAAATATCCTTCCCCTAACAGTAGTGCGATCTCGGAGTTAGAATATATAATTAGCAGTTAGTTCTCACCCTGCAAAACAGTATAAATGTGTATGCCTGGACAATAGTGTATTTTTTTCAGATAGTGAGCGGACTTGTAACAGTCGAATGTCGATTCCTGTTGTCCCACTTCGGGGATGTAACCATTTGTGGTGTGACCTTCATATTTTTGATAGTAAACCTATATATATATATATATAGTACACTTCCAGACTCCCTCAGTGATCACCTGCCCACCTTTGCACACCGACTCCCTACACCTTTACTAAGAACACATAACTACATTACCATACGCAATCAAAAAAACTTTAAACCAACAGCTTTCACTGACTCTCTAAAAGCAATCAACTGGGATATTCTAAAAACTCTAACCCTAGATGATGCAGTAGCTCACTTCAACACAACCTTTTTAAATATCCTAGATCACCATGCTCCCCTAAGCTCCAAAAGAATAAAACTAAAAACCACCCCTTGGCTAACCAAAACTACTCTAGCAGCTATGAAACACAGAGCTAAAGTCCAGGCACTTTACCATAAAAATAAATCTCCCCTCACCCATCTCGAATTCAAAACACTCAGAAATAAAGTAAAAAAGCTCATTACCGCTGATCGACAAAACTATTTCTCCAATCTTCATAACAATAATAAAACAAACCCTCAGAAGTTCTGGAAAAGCATATCTACCCCTATCAATCCTGGCAAATTACTCAACCCCATTTCTGACCCCAATGCTCCTGACAATGACTTAGCTACACAATTCAACTCATTTTTCATAGATTCCATCTCCAAACTAACATCTCATTCTCCAATACCAATTCCACTTCTCCCACTAGCACTCCTCCCTACTCCTCCATCTCTACTAACACTCCCTCTCCGTCTCTGTCACCTCCTCTTCACACACCTCTATCACTAAAACCAATTCCAACATCCACAATAAAAAAACTTCTACAAAAACTAAAACTATGTTCCAATGCCCCTGACAACATTCCTTCATACTTCCTCAGCATCGCTGCTGAGGCCATAGCCTACCCCATTAGTATATTAATCAACCGCTCTATCCAAGAAAGCACGGTACCCCTAATCTGGAAAAAGGCTTACATCATACCTTTACACAAAGGTGCTGTAAAAATGTGAAAGCAGCCACCACGAATATCAGCAGGACACAGGTTACAGCAACTCCCAAGTAATGACCATAGGCAATCCTTCAAAACAGCAAGAACTAATAACAACATTTCAAACTTCCGCCCCATAGCTATCTTATCCCCCATCTCTAAACTCCTAGAAAAGTGTATCCATTTACAGCTACTACCTTACCTCTTAGACAATAATCTGTTCACTCCAACTCAGTACGGTTTTAGACCTGGCCACAGCACTATGTCAGCCCTCCTCTCCTTCCTAAAAACTGTAAATAAAGCTCGGGACTCTGGTCATATTGTCTCTACCCTCTTACTTGATCTTTCAAAGGCCTTTGACACTATCTCTCACAAGCTCCTTCTAACCAAACTCTCTCAACTCAACTTATCTCCTTCCTCACTGTCCTGGTTCTCTAGCTGCTTATCTAATAGATATCAAGCAGTTAAATGGAAAAAGGCCACATCCTCTCTTCTAATCACCCCAACTGGAGTTCCCCAGGGCTCCATACTGGGTCCTCTGCTATTTAACATATTCATAAACGACTTCCACAACTCTATCCCATTCTCCAGCATTATCCAATATGCAGATGATTCAACTATCATCTGCACTGCTACATCCTTCCCAGCATTACAAAAGCTTACACAAGATGCCTTCTCTACCACTGAACTCTGGATGAAAGATAACCACCTTGCTCTTAATGCCTCTAAAACCAAACTAATGGTATTTACCCCCTCTAAACACATCTCTATCAATACTAACTCTCTATTAATTACCAGCCACAATAACACATCCCTGGAATTGGTGTCCAATGCTAAATTACTTGGTGTTCAAATAGACAGTCACCTTAAATTCAACTCTCACATTCAACTCAACATAAAAAAAACTCATCATAAACTTGGCATGCTATACCGACACAATCACTACCTTACACTCTCCACTAAAATCACTCTCTCTACCTCATTCCTCATCCTCTTTCCTCTATATGAAGCCCCACTCCTAACCAACATCCAATCTTCCCTTAAAGCAAAACTTTCAACCTGTTACAATAAAATTGCTAAATTCGCTACCAGCCATAAATCTTCTACCCACCATTGCTCTTCACTCCATAAATTAAAATGGCTTGAACTTCCTAACCAACTTATCTATTCTCAACTTACTCTTGCTCATAAGCTCATTTTCAAACCTGACCTCTGTCCATCTCTTTCTTCTGCATTTAAATTTCACCTTCCCAGCAGGGTACTTAGATCTAACAACCAAAATCTAATCAAATTGTATAAACCAAATCTTCCCCCTGGTAAAAATATCTTAACCTTTAGCTTAGAACGACGCTGGAACTCCCTACCTCCTGCCATTCGCACCACTTTCAACCACCTTACATTCAAAAAATCTCTTCACTCTCATCTACTTTCCCAGTGGGAATGCTCTTGCTCCCATCCTTCATGATCCATACTGACTATCTCTCCTCCACTCCACTGAGACTTTCCTCTCCTAAAAAAAAAAAAAAAAAAAAAAAATTAATTGTACACTACATTGTCTGCTTTGTTGCAATTGCTTCTTACTTTTCTAAATTGAAATGCTTACATTCTCTAGCCTGTATCATCTGAAATGTTAACCACCAGACTGTTCTTCTTAAAAGTGTTTGCTCTAACTGAAATGTTAACAGTACTCTGTCTACCACATATTGTATGCTCTAATTGTAGAAATCTTGTAATTATCGTAATATGGATGTAAATCTTACTGTGACCTTATCTGGAGCTTTTCTCCCCAGGACTCCATTGAAAATGGGTTCATTTGGCCCAATAAACCAACTGCAAATAAATAAATAAATAATATATATATATATATATATATATATATATATATATATATATATACACACACACACATATATATATATATATATATATATATATATGGGTTTACATACCAGCGTTATTCACAGACCTCGGAAAGAAATAACCGACACTACAAACCACGGACATTTCACAGGTAAGGGGTTTAATTCATCTAATCAAGCCTACCATGCTCAGTATTTGTAAGTATGGCAGTGTTATGCATGTGTTAAATTTAAACCCCTCACCTGAACATGGTAGGCTTGATTAGCATTTTAAACCCTTACCTGTGAAATGTCCATGGTTTGTAGTGTCGGTTATTTCCGTGTCGGTGTATTTCACCGGTGAAGTCAGTGTCGTCTTTCCTTGTCGATCTTCGCTAGAACATATACACACACACACATATATATATATATATATATATATATATATATATATATATATATATATATATATATATATATATATATATATATATATATTCCAGAAGTTAATAACATATCCATAATCATAGCCCACTACAGTTACATATCTTAGGTTACCAGTGAGCAAACTGTATATCACCAACACACAGTGCTCACTAATGCTAAGACACAGGGATGTGAGCTATAATTGAAAAGTGATATCTTTAACTTTAGAAAATCAACCAGTCTCTTAAATGGATGATTTAAATGCTTCATTACTGAGCTTTTGAATTAACCAGGGGAGAAGATGCAATATCAAATTCATTCTTAGATCCCATCCAGCAAGGAGTACAGTAACCTTCTACCCAAATTCAGCTATGACTGCATGGATACGTTAGCAATTTTCCTTTCTATGATCTCTGTATTACTACAAATATGTGATAAATGAGGAAAATAGGTGTAAACAAACTGCTACCCAAACAGCCTAACCTTACCAATACCTCCCAGCTACCCCATCTCAGTTCTGCCTACAGTGGACAAGACATCTGAGAAGTTTGTCTGCGTACAGGTCTCCACATAAAACAATACAAGCTCCTATTTATTAAACAGCATGGGTTTTGAACAGGCCAAAGCACTACTAAAGTGCTCTGCTCACCTGCTAATAAAACACTTCCAAACAACATGGATAATTGTAATTTAAATGTTGTGTTATTCATTGATCTTATTAAGGCCTTTGATGTGGCTGACCACTCTTAGTGAATCATATGCTAGACTTCTGCAGTGGTTATGATGTCTCACTCTGGTTTTAAGACATTCTCTCTAGCAATCATTTCTGAGTTATGGTAGGCCCATCCTTTTCCCCAGCTGCAGTCTTCATAAACACATTCCCAGTGTCCTCTGCTCCCCCATGATTAGTTCATAGGTTCATAGGTGTTTACTGGCTAACAAACACAAGGGCCTTTTTAAACCTAGCCATACATCCCAAATCTCAGACAAATTCTGATACCCTTGATAAGTGTAAGCAGAGGCTTGGGAGATGAAACATTTACAAGCTAGAGCCTGGAAGATGAACCATTTACACATTGCACCTGTCCATTAGAGACATAGGTGCCAAATCAGGGATGAATTTCCTGTTCCCCATTAAGTTGTCCAGGTTGCACTTCAAATGGGTTAGAGAGGAAGTCTGATTAACATGGACGGGGAGCCTGTTACAGAGATGGGGTAATATTTGGGATACTTACCTGTCTCTCCAACAGGTCTTATTTATATCACAGGAAAGAATTAAGTCTTCAAAACAGGTAATTCTGGTGGTGTTTGTTTTGTGGATATGCAGGAGGTCCATCAGAATAGGGTCTGGCAAAGGCCGGTATGTCAGGCATAGAGCTCCCCTTAAAAGCATGTAGGAGACAGAATACAGGGATAGAATCATGAGGAACTCTGCATAGGATATTTTACATAAGCACTATATACTTTTAATGAGGAACCTCTGTGGACATTCCAATTGTTGGATATGCCTGGTAAGGTACATACCAAAAGGGGCATAGTACTCAATGACAGGTCTGATGAATGCCGAATACAGTGGAACAATGACTTCCTTGGACTTAGATCCATACCTTTATTTATAAGTTGCACAATATTTGAGGATTTCCTCACTACTGTAGACACATTATGGTCAAAGGTTAGATTACTATCTATGTGTGTCCCCATGTCTCTGACTACTGGGTCAACTATAAGGGGTGTGTTGTCAATATGATAGTTAGCAGGGGTGGATGATTTCCTGAAGGATACTATTATGTATTTCTTGGCATTTAGTTTTAGTCCATGACTCTGACACCAGGTGTTTGTCTGTGTCAGCTCCTCCTGGAGAACATTTGTGTCAGTGTGGGATTCAATAACAGCTCCTAATTTGCAATCATCTGAAAATTTAGTCAACCAGATACCATTGACATTAGCCTTGACTTCACAGAAGTTGTTGTGTCTTTTGGCTTTTCCCGGTTAGGGGTTGCCACAGCAGAACTCCGGTCTGCTAATGATTGGCAGTAGATTTTTATGTGCCGAGTTGCCAGCCCTGATGCACAACCTTCAATGAAGGTACACCCATTCATGCATGTCTCCAGACAGAAGACGCTCTAGCTGAGAATCGAACGGGACAACATCTTACTGTCAGGCAACAGCGCTACCGCAGCACCACCACCGCAGTTAATGCCAAAAAGGATCAGTCCAAGGACTGATTCTTGAAGGACTACTACTTCAACTACTGGACATGGTCTTATAAAGACCAAAATCATAATTCACATGCATTAAACACCAACTACAAAAATATTGGTGCTGCGGTAGCATTTTTGCCTCACAGTAAGACGTTGTCCTGTTCGATTGTCAGCTAAAGTGTTTTCTGTATGGAGACATGCGTGAATGGGCCTACCTCCGTTGAAGGTTGTGCATCAGAGCTGGCAACTCGGCACGTAAAAATCTACTGCCAATCATTAGTGGACCGGAGTTCCGCTGTGGTGACCCCTAACCGGGAAAAAGCAGAAAGACATAACAACTTTCCAAATGGATTAATGACAGCAAACTGCTTTTAAATACCTAAACATTAAAGCTATATTATTGGTGCTACACTGAATATTGTTAAAGCCTCAAGCTATTTAAAAAAAGCTGTCCTTAACAATGAGCCCATTGAACCAACTACCTTTTTCAACAGCATTGCCATCTGGTTAAACCAGTCCCTGAGCATTCAGCTACATGTCTCCAAAACTCAACACATAATAAATTACCTACAGTTTTCATTGTGAGACTATATTGCTTTGTTTACCAAATGTCTATCAGTGTTTGCCCTAGAAAACTTTAAATAAAAGTTTTACATTAAATCCAAATATCTGTAATAATTTTATTTATTTTTATTTATTTATTTATTTAGTTTATTAAACATGTATTTGCTGGGAAAGTCCAACTTGGAACAAAGCCATTTTCAGTGGAGACCTGGGGAGAAATGCTCGAGATGCATGTCTTTGGGACTTTTTTAGAAGTAAAGAAGAGAAGAGTATGTACACTGACAGGTTTAAACAGCATGTATGGTAACTGGGAAGAAATAGATAGGTGATGGGACATTAGAATTGCTTCAGGGTGGATCAGAGGCCTGCTGTGTGGGTAAGAGTTTCCAATCCACCATTCTGTCTAGGGCCCAATTTGACCATTATCCAGTTCTGCTCACAATAAGAATACAATCCTACAGTAACCGTAGGTGTCTACCCCAAAATATAAAAGCACTATAAACCCTCATCCAAAAAAAAAAAACTTGCTACTTCAGTATCTCCCTCCTTATATACACCACTACCACTAGCTGCATATAAAGCAAAGGAGTATCAGCTTTGTTGGCTCTCAGCATTCCAAGCTTTTATACTTAGAAAGCCACCCTTATGCAATTGCTAGACATCCTCTGAAATCTTCTACTTACAAATTGTAGTACAGCAATAGTGTAGTGGGCAGAGCAATCGCCTTACGAGCAATCATTCCCAGTTCGAGTCCCACTGCAGCACATTCCATTCCATTGGTTAATATTAGTCTGTTGAGCCAGTGGCAAATTTGTAGCCTATCCACATGATCCCACATTCAATTTACCAAGCCATGAATTAATATCAGACCCCCAAAATGATTATTTATTTTGCACTTGCTTACAACTCATTTCCATAAGGGCTTGAGGGGCCAGACTTGGGGTGCACTTATAATTGCCCATCAAATAATCTAGGTTGTGCTGATAAAGGGATGGAGAACTATTATGTTTTACATCCTGGGTAGACTAATCCATAAAAGAGATGTTCTTTGTGATACATTATCAAGCTACTAGGTCCTATTTATATTGCAGTGGATGTCTACATTTCTTGACCAGGTGTTTAGGGCATTATTAGTTTTGTAGATGGTGGGGAGTTTCATAGGACTGGATCCTTCAAGACTCTACAGGCTAGGTATAGATTCTCTCTCAAAAGTTGATAAGAGTAAACTTCAATGACTTTCTGAACCTTGAATTCACAGCAACCTCTGTGGAATTGTACATGGAAAATAATTTCAAGCAGGTAGGTAGCTGCAAAGATGCTTTTATACCTACCAGAATTAAGCCCATAACAAACCCCAAAACCAAATCAAACCAGTGGAACCCTATCTTTACCAGGGTATATAACAAAAGGGAAAAAAAGTCATGGCCAAAATGAGAAGGAGCACCTTTCATAATGACAAGTGCTCACTAAGTAAACTAAACAGGAAATTAAGAGGGCAAATTAAATCCAACAAAGCCTATTATGAGGTCAAGATAGCCTCTCAGGCTAAAGACAACCACAAGGCCTTTAACAGCTATGTATGAAACCTTAAATGTAGCTCACAGCAGTGTGCTGAACTGGTGGTAAATGGTACCACCTTTCTTGTGCCAATTGTCATAGCAAAAATGCTGGCTGACAAATTCATCTCTAACTTCACTCACAACTCCCCCCACCATGAAATACCTACTAGAATACCTCCAACTATTATCAGGAAGCAGGTCATGTAGTACTTTCTCAGGCCAAAAACACAGCTTCAGTGGACCCAGGCAATATCCTAAGTTGCCTCCTAAATAGCTTGAAGTATGACCTATCAGGACCACTTGAGTTGCTTTTCAACTACTGCCTCACAACAGGCTATGTACTATGTGAATAGAGGTCTGCAATGGTTAAACATTTTTGCAAGGGCAGACCATCAGCCAGCTCTGGAAAGTATCAAACTATTAGTCTGACTAGTCTAATATACAAAGCCATGGAATGAATTATCATGGAAATGATCAACAAAGATATTGACATCTTCTAGACACTGGACTTTTCATGCCTACTTAACCTGGTAGACTTGTTTGAGAGGGTCACCTAAGCAATGGATGAGGCGGGAAATGGCGCATACCATAAGCCTAGACCTGGCTAAGGCATTCAGTACAATACGCCACTCAGTGTTATTGACAAACTCACCAAACTAGGCATAAACCCTTATAGAACTAGATGGACTGGCTGGCTCACAGATGGTACCCAAGACGTCAGGATTGGTGAGATCACTTCCACCAAGAGATCAATTACCAGATGAATACCACAGTACTCAGTGCTGGAACACCTCCTGTTTAGCATCTACTTCTTGGAAGTCAAGGCTAATGTCAAGGGCCTCTGGTTTACCAAGTTTGCAGATGATTGCAAATTGGAAGCTATCATAGATTCTTCCCATGACACTAACATCCTGTAAGAGTGTGTAACACAGACAGATGACTGGTTCCAAAACTTCACATCTAACTGCCAAGAAGTGCATTATTGTGTCTTTTGAGAAAACAACCACCCAGATTAATTACTTCATTGAAAAGACATCCCTAAGAGCTGACCCAATAGTTAAGGATCTGGGAACATATGAAGACAGTAATCTGGCCTTTGACAAACACATAGCCAGAATAGTAAAAAAATCATTTTATGTCATCTAACTTATAACTAAGGGTATGCATCCAGTTCCAAGGATGTTATAATGCCACTTTACTTGACCCTTATCAAACCCATCATTGAGTACAACGCCCCTTCCACATATACCTGAAGAGGCATATGCGGCACTTGGAATGCTGACAGAAGTTCTTCACCAAGAGAATCTAGGGTATTAATACATTGTGCTATACAGATTGGTTTAGGTCCAGGGTTTGAAGGCTGACTAAATCTTTGTTAATGAGTTCCATTCTGATGGCCTCCACTTCCTTACAGTTAACAAAGATGAGGCTTTTGGTTCTATAGTTTTCTAGATCAGTAACAGGTCAGCCTTTTAGGAGTGGAATGACTGCAGCAGTTTACATTCCTCTGTTCCCAATACAGTGGAGAGACTAATACTGAACAGGCTTAACAATGAACCAGCCAAACAATGTTACATGCTGACATGAAGACAGCTTGGCACACTAACAGGGGCCACAGCCATTGTATTCTTAACCCAGCACAGAGCATCTAGGACTTACTCAGAGAGTTGACTGACATGGTGGTATTGCCATACTAGTGAACTGTTGATAATTAGAAGAAGACAGTGGAGTAGAGTTTGAGATGAATTTGTTGGCTAATATGTTAACTAGATTCTCAGGAAATGAGTATATGGTGTTGTTTTGAAGTAACTCAGAGCATTGCTAGATATGACTTCTGAGGTTATTGACACAGCTGAAGGTTTTGTTGCTTTCCTTGGTATGAGTAAGAATACTTAATTCATACTTGCTTTTGGAGGATTTCATTTTGTTTCAAAGCTCTTAGTCATTTTTGATTTTGTTTTAAAGTTCTTAGTTCTTCTCTAGCTGACGGTTTGTTAATTTTGCTTTTAAGGCTTACATGTTCCTTCCTCATATTGTATAGTTTATTAAAAATGGAAGGACACCAAATGGGTGGGCTCTTAATTTTGCCACTGTATGTATGCCTTATGGGAACCAAGGCCTCACTGGAAGCCTGGATGTGGATATAGAGGTGTTAAAAAGGCCACATGTGGTGTGTAGTCATCAGGGTGAGGAAGGTATTTAAATTTCATTAGGTTATTATTTGGAGTAATTTGTTCAGAGAGCTCTCTTTAGATGTATGGAGTTATGAGATAACTCAGGTCTTGCACTTAAGGTAAGTGTTAATGTATGGTGGTCAGAAATGACCATTAATTTGATAACTAAAACTGCTCAGCATAGGAAAGCTGGGTTGTTGAGAACCAGGAACAATATTTTTTGGGCATCTTGTTAGGGTATGGACTATCTGATCTATGGAGTAGACATTAATGAAACCAAGGAATCTTTATGCACACTTATTTCAAGTGGTATATATTCCCGTAATTAATGGAGGAGGAATTGAAATTACCCAAAGCAATACAGTTTGGCTCTGTAGTGTTTGATGTCATTTGGTTAGGTTTGCCACTTGTTTATCTGAGGTCATGGAGGGTAGGACTGTAGTTAGCAATGATCTGGTACTTGATCTTGCTTACCATGAGAGGTACATGGAGAAGTTTCTGATCATTATCCTGAATTATGAGTCTGGAGGTGAAATAGTTCCTTAGAAACATAGATACCACCCTCTTCAAGATTCACCTTACAGTTTTGCCTTGGGTCTGAAGGAGTGGTAGGCATTAAATCCCTGAGCTACAAGGAGTGCTTTTGCTGTCCTAAAACAATGTTTCAGTAACTACACAAATGCCTGTAAGGAGCGCAACTTTTTGTTACAGCTCCTATCATTGAGCCACACCAACTAAATATTGCATTGATTTTGATTGGTTACATAAGTAATTTGAGGAGACTGACCCTGCTTAAAACAATGTACTATGGGGAAGAAAAAGGTTTCTTCAATATACATACGGTTTGAGGAGGCAGGGATGAAGGTCATCCCTAGCACAGCAGCTGGGGATGTCTATCATCTCTTCCCAGGCTGATATATATTAGATCCCCATAGAAAGACACGAGCAGCTAAGGCAATAATTACAGACAATAATCATTTATTTGTACCGACTCATCATTCTTGGAGTTTGTAGGATACTGTTCAATGCTAGTTTCATGCCCATCTCAGATGCATACTCTGAAAACTCCATAAGTTACCTCTTCCTATGATTAAGGAGGAGCATCTTAAGTCATTCACTCCCAATTTTTGCTGTAAAGAAGGAACTTGAAAGCCATCATGGCATTTCAGATCCTAACACCTGAGCTGCAGTTAACCATCACCCTGTCTTTGTTCAGCCTGGTAAGTGAAATATATGTGTCTCTAACTATAGAGTCACTATGAACTGGACATTGCCAGACACACAAGCTTGGTCTTGCAACCTTAAGATCTTCTGTATGCTGTCGAAGTGTGACCCAATTTTATTGTTATATTTACTGTACTGACAGAATATGCAGTATGTTTATCTATACTTGTTGATGATGGTAGCATGCAGGATATGGATTTCAGATTTAAAATAATGCTTAGATTTAGGAGTTCTAAGAGGCTTGGTTAATGATTTTTTAATTGCATAAGCATATTGAAATAATGCACATTTATAAGACAGCTTTTTGTTTGCAATATGCAGATTTTGTCTAGGTGTAGGAGGGATAAATCGGTGTTAATCTTACTGCATGCTACTGGATTGGGAAGGGACAGCTCCAGTTTAGTTAAGTCCTCACATCTGTCACAGATAGAGTACTTTAGGTTAAGCAGGAGTTAGATCAGCATGAGGCATTTCTTACACTGCCTTGCAATACCATGTGCTGTAAGGCTGACAATAAAACAAAGATCAGTTGAGTTTTCAGATTTATTTAAATGATTTTTAAAATGTGTAATGTTTTTCTAATGAAGTCCATTACATAACAGAGCATGAAAGTACATAGAAATATACAACATACACTGGATCCACGATCCACTTCTTTGTAGTTTTAATTATTGGTCTTTTTTTAGTTTTTGGTTCTGATGTTCAGCCATTCCCTGCTGTACTGCAATTTCAGGATTCATATAAGTAATTAGCAGGGGATGTGGGGTGCAGGGGGACTTGCCCCCATAACTCTCAACTATCCAGATTTGTGCCTCATTTTATTTTTGGTATGTTCCTCATAAAATGTTTCTAGATTTGTTTGTCAAATTGGTGAGGACTGAATTAACTAAATAATGACAGACATTTGAGTTTCAGACCTTACATCCTTTAGAAAATGTATGGTGACACAAGACCTTTTATTCTAGCAACATTCAAAGTTAAAAGAGCTATCTTTAGGATTTGCCCCCAGCAAAAAAAAAAAAAAAAAAATAGATTTTATGTTCTTTCAAATATTTGAAAGTAGGAATTGAGTTTGTCCTGGTCTATTTGAGCTTCTGTTTTTTTCAACCTTCCCTTCTCAGTCTTGTGTGCTTTGCTCTTTTGAGTATTTCATCTTTCAAAAGGGACTCATAAATATATGTTTTTTGGGTGATATATGTATGTAATTAACAATATTGAGATCTTTTATGCTTGCCTATATTGAGACATGACATGCCAACTAGCTGAATCAATGCAGCATCTCTAATTTTATAAATACAGATCAAAATAAATAAATAATATAATAAATATATTCATGTCTTTGCAATCGGGAGGCAAACTTGTTTTACCTCCAACATCCATTTGTTATAGAATGCCATAGCAAATAACAAGATATATTGGCAGGCACTCAGTATTACTGCTGCACAGGTTAAAACAGCACTGTCCAAGGCCAACAATACAGCTTCTATAGGACCTGACAATATCCCTGGCTGTGTTCTACATGAACCACAGAGTGAAATGGCACCTCACCTATGTGCCCTGTTCACTCAGAGCCTCACCTCAGACTTTGGCCTACCGAATGACACACTGCTACAGTCATCCCTCTTCACAAAGGAGGAGCAACAACAGACACTGGGAACTATAGCCCCATTAGCCTGACAAGTCTGATATACAAAGCTATGGAACGCATCATCATGGACCTAATAAACAAGGATGTAGGGAATCTCCAAACTCTGGATCACACAGAGTTTGGTTTTGTGAAGGGTAGATCATGCCTGCTCAACTTGGTCAACTTCTTTGAGTCAGTCACCAGAGCTTTGGATGAAGGGAAGGTGGTTCATACAGCCTACCTTGATCTGGCCAAGGCCTTTGATACTATTCCCCACTCAGGAATAATAGAAAAACTCACTAAGCTAGGCATCAACTCTTATATCACCGGGTGGGTTGCAAACTGGTGCACAAGTAGAACCCACAGTGTGAAAGTAGCTGACTCCAAGTCAGACTGCCTACCAGTCTCAAGTGGAGTCTCACAGGGTTCGCTCCTGGGTCCTCTCCTGTTTGGTATCTACTTCTCTGAAGTTCAGGCCAACATGAAGGGACTCTGGCTGACAAAGTTTACAGACGATTGCAAGTTGGGAGCTAACATTAACTCTCAAAGTGATGTTGACATCCTAGAGAAAGGCCTCACTGAGACCAATAACTAGTGTCAGAACCATGGTCTTAAGCTCAATGCCAAAAAATGTGTCATCATCCCCTTTGGGAAAAACTCGGTTCCCATGAATTACCACATCGATAATAGTCCACTGAACACAGAAGGCATTATAAGAGATCTGGAAACACAGGGTGACAGCAACCTCTCTTTTGGCCAACACATTGCCACTGTGATCAGAAAGTCCTTCTATGTGGCACATCGCATTACTAAGGGTTTTGCATCCAGTAAGAAAGAGGTCATTGTCTCCCTCTACTCTTCCCTCATTAGGCCAGTCATTGAGTACAATGCCCAATTTGGCATGTACCTCACTAAACACCTGCAGCAACTGGAGAGGCCACAAAAGTACCTCAAAAAGAGGATCTTAGGCCTTAAACATTTGTCTTCTATGGACAGACTTAAAAACTCCAAGTATTCTCTGTCTCATATCGCCAACTGAAAGGCGATCTCTGCTTGACTTACAAAGCCATGTCTGACCCAGCTCTGTTAGAAATGCTACATCTATAGAAATCCTAATTCCTTCGCACCACAAGATCCAGAGACCTCAACCTCATTACCACAATCAACAAAACATGCTGGTGGGACAGGTTCATAACACAGAGACTGCCTATGCTATGGAATAGACTTCCCATAAAAAAAAAAAAAAAAAAAAAATTTGCACAGGACACTAAGGATAATCACAAAGCTTTCTTTAGTTATGTTAGGAACCTGCGTGGGAATTCCCAGATATGCTCAGAATTAGTCCAAAATGACAAAAAATACACAGAACCCACAGACATTGCCAATATCCTAGCTGACACTTTCAGCGCAAACTTCTCCCTCCCCTCCCCACCAAAAGGGCAAATATTTATCCCAGCAGAGTGCTGCCCCCTGACATCTCAGATGCTCAGGTAAGAGCTGCCCTCTCCAAAGCAAAAAACACAGCATCAATGGAACCAGACGGTGTCCCGGGCTGTGTCCTACATGAACTCCAAGAAGAGCTAAACCAAACATAAAACTACTGTTCAATCTTGGCCTTACTACAGGATATGTACCAAAGAGTGGTGTACAGCAACAGTGGTCCCTCTCCACAAAGCTGTTGCCTCAATGGATCCTTGAAACTATCGCCCCAGAAGCCTGACTAGCTTAGTCTACAAAGCTATGGAAAGGATCATCATAGACCTCATAAATAAAGATATTAGGGACCTACAGACACTGGACCTTACCCAGTTCGGCTTTGTTAAGGGCAGATCCTGCCTCTTAAACCTGGTTGATTGCTTTGAAACAGTCACCAAGGCCATTGATGAGGGGAAGGTGGTCCACACAGCCTACCTGGACCTCGCAAAAGCCTTCGATACAATACCCCACTCGGGCATTATAGATAATCAGCTCACCAGCTTAAATATAAACCCCTATGTCACTAGATGGGCTGCAAACTGGCTCAAGGACAGAACCCACATGGTTAGAATTGCTGGAGCCATGTCAGACTCCAAACCAGTTACAAGTGGCATCCCACAAGGCTCAGTCCTGGGACCTCTCTTGTTCGGTATATATTTCTTGGAGGTACAGGCCAACACGGAAGGACTGTGGCTGACTAAGTTCGCAGATGACTGCAAACTGGGCACCATTAATCAACTCTCCAGCCGACACAAGCATCCTCCAAAAGGTCCTCATAGAAACAGACAACTGGTGCCAGAGCCATGGCCTCAAACTAAATGCCAAAAAGTGTATAGTCATCCCCCTTTGGCAAAAACAAAGTTCCCACAAATTACCACATAGGTGGTAATCCATTAAGTACAGAAGAAGTAATTAGGGACCTGGGGACCCAAGTTGATAGCATTCTCTCATTTGACAACCACGTGGCCAAAGTGGTTAGAAAAACATTTTACATAGCCCACCTAATCATGAAGGGATTCACATCTAGATCAGGGGAGGTCATCGTGCCTCTTTACTCATCCCTCATCAGGCCCATAATTGAGTATAATGCCCCTTTCGGGATGTACCTTACCAGACACCTGCAGCAACTGGAAATACCCCAAAAGTATCTCACCAAGAGGATCATAGGGCTCAAACAGATGCCATATCCTGCCCGGTTAAAGAAACTCCAGCTCTACTCAGTGGCATACCACCTGCTCAGAGGCGATCTGTGCCTGACGTATAAAGTCATGTCCAACCTGGAATTAATGGACATGCTGCACCTCAGAAAATCCAAATCCTATCGAGCTACGTGCTCAAGAGACTTGAACCTCAGCACTGAAATAAATAGGACATGCTGGAGGGACAGATTCATAACCCAGAGGCTCCCTTCACTCTGGAATAAAATCCCAGTCCAGGTTAGGCAGAGTCCCTCATTGACTCTCTTCAAGAGGAATCTTGATGAGTGGATGCGAGATCGTAGGTTTACCCCAGGTATCACTTCTGTGTCACTGTTAGACAGAGGCACAGTATACCTCGGAAAAGGGCATAGCAAAATTAATTTAAAATGGGTGGCAAAAGCCAAACACACTCTGGCTAGGCTTATAAATGCCCTAGGGCAGATAGCCAAGTATGAACCTATGAACCTATACATGTCAAACCTCACTGGCCCTCTTCAAGAGAAATCTTGATGAGTGGATGGGAAATAGAAAATTCACCTCAGGGATCACTTCAGTGCTTTTACTCAACAGAGGCATTGAGAACTAAGGTCGGGTGGCACAATGCCAGAATAATCCTATGGGCTAGGCTTGTAAACGCTTCAGGGCCATTAGCCTAGTACACACCTATGAACCTATATATTAAAAGGGGATACAGACTACAAATGATATATTTCTTACTGAACTGTAGTGCTAGTTTTTCAACACAGCACCAGAACAAGTAATGAATAGCACTTCTCATTTTTTGTAATAGAGCTAGCTCCATAACAGTTAATATTTAGTTTAAATTCTCTGAATTCAGCTTACATCCATCTGAATCCATTGCAGCCTTTTTGTGTGTTTCTGCTAGAATCCCACTCACAAAAAAATACCTGAGCATTCACGTATGCATTGGTCTTCAGTAACTTAATGTTGTGTACACATATTTTTCTGTCCTGAAACATATGTATAGATGAATGTAGTCTTACTTTCTACAGTCCATGACAGTTGTTTCCTACAGACTACAAATGCAGGAAGTGCCTATTACTTCCTTCTTGAAAGAGTTTGCAATAAAGAACAGAGTTTCTCATCTAACCATCAGCTGTATCTTTTTACTAGTAACACTTATGGGTTTGTTTTCCAAACTTGAAGTTTATTCTCATGCCAGTTTTACTGCTGCATAGAATTCAGGTTATTTTTGACTGGAAGCAAATGTCTATACAATTTAACAGGTGCCTAGGACCCAGCAAATTTCATGTCTCAGAATTCCTGAAAAGAGCTGCTTCTTTAGTATACATATTGCATCAAGGTTTTAAGGACAACTAAGTGCATGCACACACACAAACATAACATTAAGGAGATTTCTAGTGTGTGTGTGTGTGTGTGTGTGTGTGTGTGTGTGTGTGTGTGTGTGTGTGTGTGTGTGTAAAAGCTCTGACTTAACTGATATAACCAGAAGACCCAGGCTTGGCGGATAGGCTCTTCTCAAATATTTTTGATTCTTTTTATAGAGAAACAAAAAATATATAAATATGCTAATTAAAATAGAAATGAAATGAAAGTATGTTATACATGCTACACACAGCTACTATGTACTTGGCCTGTGACATTATAATGCCTAGCAATGTCATAACATGATTATGTGGGCAGCTGTAGTTAGAAGTAAGCCCTCAACGGTGTGCAGACCAAAAATAAAATAAAAAATTATTAAAAAAAAAAGTTAAGTCAAAAAGTCAGTATCCCAGGAAGGGTCCCCTACAAAATCCTGAATGCTCACAATCCTGACAAAGAAAATACTGAGACCACAAGCCAGAAACCCCACATCACCGAAAGACCAGAAGCACAAAATTCAAAATCCAAATGTTACGGGATATTGAGTCAGCGCTTCTGGTTTTGCTGTTCAAGTAAGCATGCGTGTGTAAGTGTGTTTTTGAGGGGGTTTAGTGTGTGTAAGTGTATGTTGTGACTGTGGTGTGTGTGTGTGTGAGTGACTGTAATGTGTGGGTGTGAGTTTGCCTTGTGTGTCTGTTTTTGCGATCTCTGAATTAGAATATTAAATTGGGGGTGGGTGGGGGGTGCAGCCTCCCCACATGGGGGTGCAGGGGGGCTTGACCCCTGCCTATCTCTAGTCTAGGATGGTTTGTTTGTGTCAAAGGAAAAAACTTCTAAGACCAATGCACGTAAGGTTCAGTTAAGGCACTTTACTTGCAGCAAGGAGACAAAAACATGCAAATACAAGGATTTGTCTAACTACTAACAGGAAGTATGTTCATTCTTATACTATTTTACAAGACATGGCCTTTTAAGCTGACGTAATCAAACACAACTTTCAGTATTGTTCTACAGCAGATGTTACTCAGATTTTCTGCTGACATGACTAGATTTGTGAGAAACTTTTCAGAAAAACAACCTGGCCTTGGTGACTATTAATTCATTTACAAGCGTCTATTGTACAGTGTTACATTTCAAGGTACTCTTCTAATACAGATACAAGCAAATGCTGATTGCAGTTCATATTTTCAAGCAGGCTTTGTACTAATTATCTATAACTTCTACAGCTGTGTATTTTCTCATGGCACAGCAGAGCTTCTTGTCTAAGTTTCATAGAAGTAGTATTGTTCTATTCATTATTTTCCTAACGCAAGCAGAAATCACCTGCTTCTCAGTAAATTTCCAAGGCACAAGCAATATTTTAGCTAACAGTACAAGGTCAGAAGGCAACTGCACTTTGTACAGATTTATGCAGTATGAAATAGAATAAATGTGTTAACCCTTTTCAAACACTAAATGCACTAAGCATATTGTTAATACACACATTAATAAAGAATCAAAAGCACCAAAGGCTTAGCAGATTACTTAGAACAAACAATTTATTGAGTTAGCGCTTTCGGAAACAAACTGTGTTTTTCCTTCTTCAGACAAGATACAACCATTTTAAAATGCTTATAAGTAACACAAAAAATTCCAATTAACTGATTATTAAAACTAATTGAATAGTTTTAAAAAGAACAGATCCAACTCAGAAGATTTTTTTTAAAAACCCAAAAAGATAACACTTAAACAAATAAACTTAAGTCACAGAATCCTACCTATCAATTCAAACAACATATAAGAATAATGATAAATGTAAAAATAAAGAACACCTAATAAAATTGTTGTTAAACAAATCCTATAAAAAATACTTATTAAAACATTAAAAACAAATCTTCTATGGCACTAATACTTTAAATACACTAAAGGCTCACATGTAAAGTCAACAAAACTATTATCTATTTAGAGCCAACTTCTTTAAGAAACATTTTATAGAGACCATTTCGTTTAAGCCTGGGGGTAAATAAGCAGCAGTAGAAATTTGCCATTTTAGTTCATCAATTTCTAAATTAATATGCCAAGGCCCTCCTCTAATGTCTGTATTGATTTGTTTTAACACAGAAAACTTAAAAGCGTGGTCTGGAAAATCTGCAATGTGCCTGGCCAGAGAATTATTTGTATCCCTTTTGTTAACAGCATAGATATGCTCATAAATTCGTATCCTGAGCTTTCTTTCGGTCTTCCCGATATAGAAAGCTTTACAGGCCTGGCACTTAGTGCAATAAACCACTCCCTTAGAATCGCACGAAAATCTACCATTAGGTTTATATACCTTCTCCCTTATTTCAAAATGGCGATTCGTGTTAAGGTGCCTACACTGTTGGCACCTCCCACATTTAAACATGCCTTTACTGGTATTGGGGTGTGGATTAATGGAATATTGCAACAACTGTTTCAAGTTCTGCCCCCTTCTAAAGATAATCTTAGGTTTATTACCAAAAAGTTTAAATAGGGAGGGATCCTCCATAATGAGGGCCCGATTCTTATACAGAGTTTGTCTAATAAAGGAGTGGTTAAGGTTGTAAGTAACAACAAAGCTTATGTGGTGGCAGTCATTGGTGTTAGATATAAAAACATCCCTCTGGTCAGCAGGAGAAACATCCTCAGCCAAAATTTGAGTTATACCTAAAAGGGGTGTAAAATAGCCAATCTGCCTTTTAGTAGTGACTTCGGTGGAAATACTAGAAACTAGGCTCAGTGGGTATCCTCTCTTAAGGAACATACATTCAAGCTTAGAACATTCATCCGTGAAATCTCCCTCATCGGAGATCATTTGGGCTGCCCTAACTAACTGCCCCTTAACCACTGCTCTCTTTTGGTGGTAGGGGTGACAGCTAGAAAAATGAAGGAAACAGTTGGAATAAGTGGGCTTCCTATACATAGTACTTTTAAATCTTTTGCCAACCACATCCTTATGTAAACTAATGCCAAGAAAGTTAATACATTCATTTTGTAAATTGAATGTAAACTCCAAAAAATTAGTTGAAGCTGAAATCAATTGAATAAATTCTTGTACACCTTCAGTCGGCCCTTTCCACAACATGAACATATCATCTTGGTACCTTGTGTACCATGCTATGTTATCTTTAAACACCACTGTTTTAAAGAGGAAGGTAGTCTCCCAATGAGCCATTATACAGTTGGCAAAACTGCCACCACAGGGGGATCCCATCGCCACCCCTGATTTTTATAAGAAGATCTCTTCCTCAAGCCACATAAAGTTGTTACTCAGCACTAAATCTAACAAGGAAGTAACGACATAAATGGTGTTGTTGTCACATTTCCTTGCCGACATAAAGTCCCTAATCCACTCAATCCCCAAATCCTGGGGGATCACTGTATAAAGTTCTTTTACATCTACTGTCAACATTTTGTAATCTTCTTTAAAAGGGATAGTCGCAAGATGGGATAAAAAATTCCAAGAGTCCTTACATATTTGGAGCTCGCTCTCAACTAGGGGCCTAAGAATACTATCAACGTACTTGGCACAACCGTAGGAAATGGACCCACGTCAACAATAGGTCTAAAAGGCGGATCAATAATCCGCTTATGGATTTTAGGAATGCCAAATAGGGATGCCATTCTGGGAGATGGCATGGTCAGAAAATCAAACAACTCTAAGTCAATAGCCTTTTCAATAAAAAGCTCGTCTAAAGCAGCCCTAAACTTAGCGTAAGCCACATTAACCTCATTGAGACATACTTGTTGGTAGGGCAAATTTTTAAGATATTCAGTCATACATGCCATGCATGTGCTATGGTTCATACAAACTAAGCCCCGTCCCTTATCCGGTTTCATTATCCTGATTTTGCAATCAATCAACAATCTAATAAAGTCGCGCTCATTTTGAGTGATGTTATAACAATGTTTCGTGGTTTTTAAACCTGAATCACCGCAAGCCCTAAAATCCAACTCACACATTTTCTCAAAAGCCAAAATATTAGGGTGCAGGGGTGGATTAAAGGTGCTTGAAACACGAAAAAAGTTGGCTAGGGAAAGGGACGGACCCAAAACAGCATTGAGGTTAATTTTGCGCACAAAAAGTTTCAAATCCACAATGGAATCTACCAAATTCATCCCAGAATCTGGTACGAAAGATAAACCCAAGGCAAAAAAGTCAATAATGTCTTGAGGGAAAGTCAAGTCAGAATAGTTATAAATGAAAAAGTCACCGGCGGAGTTGGGCAGCACTTGGGGTTCTAGACACCCCTTTACTACTACCTCCTGCACTGGTTCCTTTGTTTGTGTGTATGTCCTTGTTGGGTGGACGCTCTCGGATTGTTCTGCCCATTGCCCTGGTGTAAGTGAAAACCCTGTTGCGTGGACGTCGAGGGCTGGTTAGACTGAGCACAATTATCTGTATTTCTATTATGATTCCTATTAACAGCAGCTCGGGTGTTAGCAGCAGGAAAGGTGTTAGAATTATTCCCATTATTCCTAATTCTTTCACTTCATCTGGGCAAATTTTCCTCATTGAAACTGTCCAGCTCTTGATCCCCATTCTCACCAGGTATGTCCTGATCAACATTATGTGCACTCAAAAAGTTGTTAACCAAAACAGGTGGGGGTGGGGGATAGGCAGTCTCAGAAGAATACTGCTGAGTGTCTCTTAAAATTTTCTTTTTCTTAGCAGAAGCCAGCTTAATAATACTGGCCTCAATACTGTTGAAGATCCCCATGTATTCATACTTGTAACGAGGAAAATCAACATTGGATGTGATGTCAAGCTCCATCTGTTCCAATTCAGTTTTAAAAATAGCCACCTGAACTTGATACTGCTTAACCATTAGTTTGATAAAATCAAATCCTTGCTTATTAAACAGCTCTATGAGTTCCAAATGGAACTCAGGCTGGTTTACTAGCCCAACAGGATAACGCTATTGTCTAAGTCCCTTCGGAATAATTTCTTTCTTGAGGCATTCTTCCAAATAGGAGATTTCTAGCTGCAGCTTCCTGCAGCAAAAAAGTTTATGATCAAATGCATTAATAGTGTTAGAAAGATTAGAGGGCGTGTTATCTTGAATAGAAATGGCGTTCGTTGAAACAGTACTACCAAAAAAGTTTTCTTTACCTAAAAAGCTTCCTAGTGTTGGTGGCAAGTCATTTGAAATCACATGGTTATCAGTGTTCGCAACAAAATGAGAGCCTTCATTCAGAGATGTTATCAGCGGTGCCTCAATGTTACCACTTAAGTCACCCACAGACCTTCGATTGCCTTCAGCGTTGTTTCTGTTAGAAGAAACAAGCAAATTTCCACTGCTCACGTTAGAAAGGGGCAGAGACCTCCCAGAAACGCTCGAACAAGGAAGTTGTTGTGCACTAGGTCGCTGCGCACAAGGATTCTGTAAAGCAGGACTCCGTTGCTTGGCTGCCTCAGCCAAGCCATCTACCTTCTGCGTCAGACTGTCAATGCGCCCCATAACCAAATCTAATAGGGCTGTTAGATTGCCAGTGGCGTTCGCCTCTCCAGGTCTTAAATTTCCAATAGATCCTCCACTTGATATAGGCTCTTCTTGAGTAAAAAGCGAGCCCTGCAAATCTGCTGCACTTTGGTTTGCCATGTAAACGAACTACACAAAAGGCAAACACACAAACTAAGAATCAAAAGCACCAAAGGCTTAGCAGATTACTTAGAACAAACAATTTACTGAGTTAGCGGTTTACAACTTTTTGAGTGCACATAATGTTGATCAGGACACACCTGGTGAGAATGGGGATCAAGAGCTGGACAGTTTCAATGAGGAAAATGTGCCCAGACGAAGTGAAAGAATTAGGAACAATGGGAATAATTCTAACACCTTTCCTGCTGCTAACACCTGAGCTGCTGTTTATAGGAATCATAATAGAAATACAGATAATTGTGCTCAGTCTAACCAGCCCTCGACGTCCACGCAACAGGGTTTTCACTTACACCAGGGCAATGGGCAGAACAATCCGAGAGCGTCCAACCAACAAGGACATACACGCAAATGAAGGAACCAGCGCAGGAGGTAGTAGTAAAGGGGTGTCTAGAACCCCAAGTGCTGCCCAACTCCGCTGGTGACTTTTTTATTTATAACTATTTTGACTTGACTTTCCCTCAAGACATTATTGACTTTTTTGCCTTGGGTTTATCTTTCGTACCAGATTCTGGGATGAATTTGGTAGATTCTCTTGTGGATTTGAAACTTTTTGTACGCAAAATTAACCTCAATGCTGTTTTGTGTCCGTCCCTCTCCCTAGCCAACTTTTTGCGTGTTTCAAGCACCTTTAATCCACCCCTGCACCCTAATATTTTGGCTTTTGAGAAAATGTGTGAGTTGGATTTTAGGGCTTGCGCTGATTCAGGTTTAAAAACCATGAAACATTGTTATAACATCACTCAAAATGAGCGCGACTTTATTAGATTGTTGATTGATTGCAAAATCAGGATAATGAAACCGGATAAGGGACGGGGCTTAGTTTGTATGAACCATAGCACATGCATGGCATGTATGACTGAATATCTTAAAAATTCGCCCTACCAACAAGTATGTCTCAATGAGGTTAATGTGGCTTACGCTAAGTTTAGGGCTGCTTCAGACGAGCTTTTTATTGAAAAGGCTATTGACTTAGAGTTGTTTGATTTTCTGACCATGCCACCTCCCAGAATGGCATCCCTATTTGGCATTCCTAAAATCCATAAGCGGATTATTGATCCGCCTTTTAGACCTATTGTTGACGGACGTGGGTCCATTTCCTACGGTTGTGCCAAGTACGTTGATAGTATTCTTAGGCCCCTAGTTGAGAGCGAGCTCCAAATATGTAAGGACTCTTGAAGTTTTTTATCCCATCTTGCGACTATCCCTTTTAAAGAAGATTACAAAATGTTGACAGTAGATGTAAAAGAACTTTATACAGTGATCCCCCAGGATTTGGGGATTGAGTGGATTAGGGACTTTATGTCTGCAAGGAAATGTGACAACAACACCATTTATGTCGTTACTTCCTTGTTAGATTTAGTGCTGAGTAACAACTTTATGTGGCTTGAGGGAGAGATCTTCTTACAAAAATCAGAGGAGGCGATGGGATCCCCCTGTGGTGGCAGTTTTGCCAACTGTATAATGGCTCATTGGGAGACTGCCTTCCTCTTTAAAATGGTGGTGTTTAAAGATAACATAGCATGGTACACAAGGTGCCAAGATGATATGTTCATGTTGTGGAAAGGGCCGACTGAAGGTGTACAAGAATTTATTCAATTGATTTCAGCTTCAACTCATTTTTTGGAGTTTACATTCAATTTATAAAATGAATGTATTAATTTTCTTGACATTAGTTTACATAAGGATGTGGCTGGCAAAAGATTTAAAAGTACCATCTATAGGAAGCCCACTTATTCCAACTGTTTCCTTCATTTTTCTAGCTGTCACCCCTACCACCAAAAGAGAGCAGTGGTTAAGGGGCAGTTAGTTAGGGCAGCCCAAATGATCTCCGATGAGGGAGATTTCACGGATGAATGTTCTAAGCTTGAATGTATGTTCCTTAAGAGAGGATACCCACTGAGCCTAGTTTCTAGTATTTCCACCGAAGTCACTACTAAAAGGCAGATTGGCTATTTTACACCCCTTTTAGGTATAACACAAATTTTGGCTGAGGATGTTTCTCCCGCTGACCAGAGGGATGTTTTTATATCTAACACCAATGACTGCCACCACATAAGCTTTGTTGTTACTTACAACCTTAACCACTCCTTTATTAGACAAACTCTGTATAAGAATTGGGCCCTCATTATGGAGGATCCCTCCCTATTTAAACTTTTTGGTAATAAACCTAAGATTACCTTTAGAAGGGGGCAGAACTTAGGTTCATAGGTTCATAGGTTCATACTAGGCTATCTGCCCAAGGGCATTTATAAGCCTAGCCCATAGTTATGTGGCTTTCGCCACCCCTTTAGTTTGAATAAAACTATGCCTATTATTTTGCTGTGCCTCTGTCAAGCAGTGACACTGAAGTAATCCCTGGGGTATATCTGCGATCTCCCATCCATTGGTCAAGATTCCTCTTGAACAAGGCCAGCGAGGTGCTCTGCCTCACATGTACTGGGATTTTGTTCCACAGCATAGGGAGTCTCTGGGTGATGAATCTGTCCCTCCAGCACGTTCTAGTAATAACCGTGTCAAGGTTTAAGTCTCCCGTCCTTGTGGTTCTGAGGGATCTAGATTTTTTGAGGTGAAGCATATTCATCAAATCTGGGTTTGACATGGCCTTATATGTCAGGCACTGGCTTTATATGTCAGTTGTTGCAATATTCCATTAATCCACACCCCAATACCAGTAAAGGCATGTTTAAATGTGGGAGGTGCCAACAGTGTAGGCACCTTAACACGAATCACCATTTTGAAATAAGGGAGAAGGTATATAAACCTAATGGTAGATTTTCGTGCGATTCTAAGGGAGTGGTTTATTGCGCTAAGTGACAGGCCTGTAAAGCTTTCTATATCGGGAAGACCGAAAGAAAGCTCAGGATATGAATTTATGAGCATATCTATGCTGTTAACAAAAGGGATACAAATAATGCTCTGGCCAGGCACATTGCAGATTTTCCAGACCACGCTTTTAAGTTTTCTGTGTTAAAACAAATCAATATAGACATTAGAGGAGGGCCTTGGCAGATTAATTTAGAAATTGATGAACTAAAATGGCAAATTTCTACTGCTGCTTATTTACCCCCAGGCTTAAACGAAATGGTCTCTATAAAATGTTTCTTAAAGAAGTTGGCTCTAAATAGATAATAGTTTTGTTGATTTTACATGTGAGCCTTTAGTGTATTTAAAGTATTAGTGCCATAGAAGATTTGTTTTTAATGTTTTAATAAGTATTTTTTATAGGATTTGTTTAACAACAATTTTATTAGGTGTTCTTTATTTTTACATTTATCATTATTCTTATATGTTGTTTGAATTGATAGGTAGGATTCTGTGACTTAAGTTTATTTGTTTAAGTTTTATCTTTTTGGGTTTTTAAAAAAATCTTCTGAGTTGGATCTGTCATTTTAAAACTATTCAATTAGTTTTAATAATCAGTTAATTGGCATTTTATGTGTTACTTATAAGCATTTTAAAATGGTTGTATCTTGTCTGAAGAAGGAAAAACACAGTTTGTTTCCGAAAGCGCTAACTCAATAAATTGTTTATTCTAAGTAATCTGCTAAGCCTTTGGTGCTTTTGATTCTTAGTTTGTGTGTTTGCCTTTTGTGTAATACACACATTAATACATATTTCTCTAACATTTCCCCCCTATTAGTACTTTTATTCTACTTTCAAAATAAGCATAAACATTTTGTTTTCTTCTCCTAACCTCTTCCACTCAGGATTTGCAATTAAGAGAGTCATTCGGTTTAAACTTATGAAAGCATTTTTAGTCTTTTAACAGTTCTTCAGACTCAGTACTTTGATATAAGGTTTCAGAAACTGAAATGTCTATTAGGTCTTTAACCAGTCTTTTCATGCAGGGGATACCAAAACAAACACATACTCCCAGTAGGAGCATACCTACACAAATGGCAATCAGGATGTTCATTAAGATGGTTCCCCACCCCCCAAACCATTTCTGGAAAAAGTCCATCAGTGGATTCGGGCCTGGTTTGGTCATGGTCGACACCTGTTGAATTACCTCAAGATGATTGTCTATCTCGTGCTTATGGTCAGGAATATACGAACAGCATTCTTCTTGGATTAAAGCACACGTACCACCTCTCACTGCTAGGGTGAAGTCGAGAGCCATGCGGTTTTGGAGTACTACAGTTCTCATAGCATTCAATTTATCAGTCACCAATTCAAGAGCAGAAAAAGTTGCGTTGCTCATTACTTCTAGAAGTTTTGACAGTTTTCTCAGCTCCCAGATCGATTTCACTGCTCCGTATGCTGGTAATATGCCTGCCCACGATTTAACGCTATCACTCAAGTCCATGTGTGTCAGTCATTTGCCTAGAGAGTGATGTTCTTTCCAACATGCATCGATTTGTCCCACTGGATTTACAGGTTTCTTCACGACTTCTCGGACATTTCGAATCTTCCCATGAGGCAAAACTGCAGTGTGTCGTATCCCCGGAACCAGGTAACCCAAAAAACAACTGCAGGACCAATTCTCGGGTAACCATTTTTATGCCTTTCTACCACACACAAAATAACAGTCCTCTGCTTTAGTAGTAACCTTGCTATGAATATACACTCGCCCTGCATGAAACATTTTTCTATCAATTGTAGACAGCTGTTTATAAAGAACAGAATTATGTTTTACTTCATCAAGTGTTTTGTGCATCAATCCAAGAAATGAATTATAGTTTGTATTACAATAAAGATCTACGTTGTTACCTTTAGTATTACATCTATAAGGAACAGTTACATTGCAATTGCTCCAACCCACTTGAACAGTATCATTTTTATAAAAACACACAGTTCCCTTTTGTGGAACAGACAAGTGCAATGTTATTTTATCTTGTGCTGTAATGGTTGAGGTATCATAAATCAAGTTCTCCCAGGTCTCATTGACCCCTAGGGGGACTGTAGTCATTAATAACCCTCCGTATGCTGTCGGCAAAGCTGTACAAATCCAGCAATTCGAAACATTGAAAGTCTCAGCATACACATATTTAATTGCCTGGTAAGTGTTAAAGTTCGGATGCCAGTTTATGAGTAACGCTTCACATTTATTCAGTTCAGTCTGTGTGGCTGGGAAAAGAAAAGGCATCAACAAAAAGATTATTGTCACTAATGCAGTTAACAGGATGATTATGCAATACTTCTGAGGAAAGGGTTGTTCTGCATTCCTGTTTCTTCTGGGCTCTATCATTTTTGCCCTTGGCATGTAACAAGATTTTTGTCCAGTTCAAAGTCTTTAACTAATTTGCAGTGCGTTAGGTGGATCCAGGAAACATGCTCCGCTATTTTGACTGCAGTGGGTGTTGACAAAAGCACTTGATATGGACCTTCCCACTTCGGAGACGCCCAGTTTTTCTTCTTAACTACCTTCAGCCAGATCCACGCTCCAGGGGGCACTGCCACTTCTGATGGTCTGGTTCATTCTTTATCTGAGAAACAACGTTCTCAGTAGAAAAAACACTTTAATGTGAAGAGCAAAGCTTTCGGATAAAATCCTTTATCAATACTGAAAATACAAATGCAAATGCAGAGTATATATAGGTCTAAAAAAGTCATATGACCGGCAGCCAAGAAGTCACATGACTCAACCATTAAAGCAAAACATGTAAAAATAAATAAATATGCAAAGCTAAAAAATGCAACAGCATAATGCATATATGAAACCAGAAAACATTTAAAAAAAGCAAGAGTGTATATTTTTAAAAAAGCATACTTTTATACCTAAAAATCAAATGTACAATCATATACATAAAGAAAATCTCATAATCTAGATCTACTCATTCTAACCAAAATAGGTTTAAGGCTGACAGTACTATTCAGACCAGGGGGTGAGTCACCCATCAATCTAATTATCCAGTTATATTCTTTAATTTCTAATTTGTTATTGATATCACCACCTCTGGGTGAGGGTGAAACATGGTCTATAGCTTTAAATTTAAATACATGCTGTTCACCAAAACATAGCCTGTGTTTATATAAAGCATTAGTGTCAACACATCTTGATTTCAGACTTGTGTTCTGTGATCCTATCTTTAAGTTCTGGCGTGGTTTTACCCACATAGAAAGAGTTGCATAATACACAGGTAGCGAGGTAAACCACGTGGGTGGTAACACAAGTAGCAGTTACGTTGAACCTAAACAGCCTCTTACTGACTGGGTGTTCAAAGATACCTAAATGTTCATCATCAATGTCATCACAGCACGAGCAATTATAACATTTTCGTGTACCCATAGTGCTGGGTGGATGTGTTGTGATATTTGTAGGAAAATCTTTGTAACAGAGGACACTCTTGAGGGTTCTCATGTTACGATATGCAAAAATGGGACATTGCCCAGCATTGCTTTTAGCTCTTCAGATGCCATCAAGATTAGCCAATTCTTATGGATAATACGTTTAATACATGGTGTCTTTGTACTAAGCTAAGTAGCGTATCTTACTTTCATCTCATTCTGGATGGACACATTGGGCAAGCCAACAGCTTGTATTTCTATGGTGTCATTTGACATAACAGGGGCCACCCTCGACTTTCTTTCCTCTAGCACATTTAGTTTCTCATTATTTAAGATGGTAGCATCATAACCACTGTTAGTGAAATCAGCTATCATCTCATTCAACTGTTCAGAGAAGCTAGGATCTTCCGTGTTAAACCTACTGGCTCTATAAAATTGAGACCTGACAGTACCTCTAAAAACATGTGGCATGCATACTACTTGCATGAGTGTACCTTCCTGCACAGACTTCCTTTCTATGGAGGCTTGTTCTAAGTGTACCACCATCAAGACTCAAGTTGATATCCAGAAAATTAATAGTGATTTCAGATGAACACATTTTGAACTTCAAAAAAGATGAAATTGAATTGATGTACAGCATAAAATCATTCAAATCCTGTAACGTGCCCCCAAATCAAAAACAGTCGTCCACAAATCGTTGAAAGAACTTTACATTATCTTTATATGGATTCAAACCACTAAATAAATGTTTCCTTTCCCACTGGTATAAAACTAGGTTGGCATAAGTATTGGCTACCGAAGTGCCCATAGCCACACCTGTGAGCTGAAGATACAAGGATTCATTAAATGGAAAACATTATTTCTCAACACCACATCCATGAGAGTACATATTTTTTCTATTTTGTGGAAGTTGGGATCAGGACATGAGACTAAGAATTCCCTCAACAAATCCAGGCCAATATCAGTTGGAATGACAGTAAACAATGATACTATGTCTAGGGTTACCAAAAGGTATCTTCTTAGATGTAGAGACACCTTCTCTATGGTATACCATTGCTTAAGCTTCTGAACAAAATCAATGGTGTCACGTAAGATAGAGTCACATTGACTAAGATATGGTTGAAGTTGATCATGCAAATAAACTGAAAGCGGCTCTGTTACCCAACCAGCACCTGAAACAATTGGCCTCATTGGTGGATCAGTGAGGATTTGTGGATCTTAGGAATACCATATAACTGTGGGGTGATTGGGCGCGGCGGGCAAATAATTGGATAGATCTAAGTCTATGTCACCTTGGATCTGTAGGTCATAAATCACCATATTCATTATGAGATACATTTCTTAACATCCAAAGGGGTGATTTCCTTAAATGCAGTGTCATCACTAAGTAAACTAGACATAGCCAAAAATATTTGTCTCTATTCATAAGCACAACTGCACCCCTTATCAGCTTGTAATGACAATATTTATATTTGATTGCAAGTCTCTGTATGCTTGAAACTCTTCATAGCTAAGGTTAAAACATTTTCTATCATTATATTTCTTATTATTTATATCAAACATTTGTCTCATTTCTGCTTCACATACATCATGGAACGCTTTAACAACAGGTACATTGACAGGGATGTATGTACTAAGCTTGCAGCCTTGAGTCAACATCTGTGTATTGCCAAATAACAGTTTTAGATTTAACAGTCTCGTGAACCTTTTCAGATCTGTCAGTGTCGAAACTAAATCATCTGCACATGTGGGGATGAAGTTCAAGCCCTTAGAGAGAACAGAATAGTGTGTCTCATGTAAAATGAAATCTGACAAGTTTAACGTACCTCTGTAAACTTGCGGCTCATCTTGCCTGAGCCTAAAGGGCTATCCAGTTTTCTTTTGTTCATTCTATTTGGTGTTTCATTCCGTGTATTCGACGAATCTCTCGTGTTAGTTACACGCTCTCTAACCGCTTCTGGATGGTCCAGACTGAAGCGTTTATTGGAAAAGTTTATTTTAGTCTGCTGCATCTGCGGCGTTTTTTTGTATGCATATGTATTCCCAGTAGTAGCACTAGCATGTCTGCCATCTGTGAGGCTCTCAGAAGAGCCAGCAACGCCTCCTGTTGACGTTGAGGACGTAGTGCGGACAGAACCATCAGCTCCGTGTACCAAGGGGGTAGTTGACTTTAATTCTGAGTCATTCTGAGTTAACTGAACACTACTCGACCCAAAATCATCAAGGGAGTCCAAGCCATCATCACGAACATGCACAGGGACAGTTACATCAGTTTTTCTGTATTTATGACTGTTGTCTCTAGGCCAAGAGAAAATGTTACTTCTTGTGAAATCATTTACATCTCGGAGAAGCTTACGCTTTTGGTAGCTTCCATCCTTGAATCAAGTAACTGCATTTTTCCACCATGCTCATAATTACTTGATAGGCTCGTAAATGCAGGCATATTAACTAAGTCATTCTCCATTGACATAATCTCCTTCTTGAGATCATCTTCAATAGTCTGGAAGAAATCATTCATCAAATGCATGTAGTCTATTCCTAGTTTAATGTTTAGCTGTTGCCATTTCTTAAGTAACTCAGGGTAAGTGTTCCCATAAGAGGGCATTTTCAGGATTCTCAGCCCTCTGGGAACAATACCTTGTTAATATAAGCAATGAAGCTAAAGCGCTGCCATTGCAGCAGCAAACAAACTTGTTTTCCTCTCCAATAATTGCAAGGATTTGTTAAAATCCAAAATTACATCCTGGGCAGGTGCAGGTACATCCATGGATAAGCTACTGGTATTTTCAACAACAGTTAGCAGAGGATTAACTTCAATGTTAATCAGAGATTTAATGGAAGTCATTGAATTTGCCATAGAAGCAAAAGGCTGCCAACAAAAAGACCTTGAAAGTAGCAAATCTTCTGAAATGGCAGAAGAAAATGTCCAAACAAAAATGCCAAGAGGTCCAGCAAGACAAACAACGTTCTCAGTAGAAAAACCACTTTAATGTGAAGAGCAAAGCTTTGGATAAAATCCTTTATCAATACTGAAAATATAAATGCAAATGCAGAGTATATATAGGTCTAAAAAAGTCATATGACCGGCAGCCAAGAAGTCACATGACTCAACCATTAAAGCAAAACATGTAAAAATAAATACGCAAAGCTAAAAAATGCAACAGCATAATGCATATATGAAACCAGAAAACATTTAAAACAAGCAAGAGTGTATATTTTTAAAAAGCATACTTTTATACCTAAAAATCAAATGTACAATCATATACATAAAGAGAAAATCTCATAATCTAGATCTACTCATTCTAACCAAAATAGGTTTAAGGCTGACAGTACTATTCAGACCAGGGGGTGAGTCACCCATCAATCTAATTATCCAGTTATATTCTTTAATTTCTAATTTGTTATTGATATCACCACCTCTGGGTGAGGGTGAAACATGGTCTATAGCTTTAAATTTAAATACATGCTGTTCACCAAAACATAGCCTGTGTTTATATAAAGCATTAGTGTCAACACATCTTCGGATTTCAGACTTGTGTTCTGTGATCCTATCTTTAAGTTTACGTGGTTTTACCCACATAGAAAGAGTTGCATAATACACAGGTAGCGAGGTAAACCACGGGTGGTAACACAAGTAGCAGTTACGTTGAACCTAAACAGCCTCTTACTGACTGGGTGTTCAAAGATACCTAAATGTTCATCATCAATGTCATCACAGCACGAGCAATTATAACATTTTCGTGTACCCATAGTGCTGGGTGGATGTGTTGTGATATTTGTAGGAAAATCTTTGTAACAGAGGACACTCTTGAGGGTTCTCATGTTACGATATGCAAAAAATGGGACATTGCCCAGCATTGCTTTTAGCTCTTCAGATGCCATCAAGATTAGCCAATTCTTATGGATAATACGTTTAATACATGGTGTCTTTGTACTAAACGAAGTAACGTATCTTACTTTCATCTCATTCTGGATGGACACATTGGGCAAGCCAACAGCTTGTATTTCTATGGTGTCATTTGACATAACAGGGGCCACCCTCGACTTTCTTTCCTCTAGCACATTTAGTTTCTCATTAACAGCATGTATTTAAATTTAAAGCTATAGACCATGTTTCACCCTCACCCAGAGGTGGTGATATCAATAACAAATTAGAAATTAAAGAATATAACTGGATAATTAGATTGATGGGTGACTCACCCCCTGGTCTGAATAGTACTGTCAGCCTTAAACCTATTTTGGTTAGAATGAGTAGATCTAGATTATGAGATTTTCTCTTTATGTATATGATTGTACATTTGATTTTTAGGTATAAAAGTATGCTTTTTAAAAATATACACTCTTGCTTTTTAAATGTTTTCTGGTTTCATATATGCATTATGCTGTTGCATTTTTTCTATGTATTTATTTTTACATGTTTTGCTTTAATGGTTGAGTCATGTGACTTCTTGGCTGCGGTCATATGACTTTTTTAGACCTATATATACTCTGCATTTGCATTTGTATTTTCAGTATTGATAAAGGATTTTATCCGAAAGCTTTGCTCTTCACATTAAAGTGGTTTTTCTACTGAGAACGTTGTTTGTCTTGCTGGACCTCTTGGCATTTTTGTTTGGACATTTTCTTCTGCCATTTCAGAAGATTTGCTACTTTCAAGGTCTTTTGTTGGCAGCCTTTTGCTTCTCTATGGCAAATTCAATGACTTCCATTAAATCTCTGATTAACATTGAAGTTAATCCTCTGCTAACTGTTGTTGAAAATACCAGTAGCTTATCCATGGATGTACCTGCACCTGCCCAGGATGTAATTTTGGATTTTAACAAATCCTTGCAATTATTGGAGAGGAAAACAAGTTTGTTTAAGCGGCTGCAATGGCAGCTTTAGCTTCATTGCTTATATTAACAAAGGTATTGTTCCCAGAGGGCTGAGAATCCTGAAAATGCCCTCTTATGGGAACACTTACCCTGAGTTACTTAAGAAATGGCAACAGCTAAACATTAAACTAGGAATAGACTACATGCATTTGATGAATGATTTCTTCCAGACTATTGAAGATGATCTCAAGAAGGAGATTATGTCAATGGAGAATGACTTAGTTAATATGCCTGCATTTACGAGCCTATCAAGTAATTATGAGCATGGTGGAAAAATGCAGTTACTTGATTCAAGGATGGAAGCTACCAAAAGCGTAAGCTTCTCCGAGATGTAAATGATTTCACAAGAAGTAACATTTTCTCTTGGCCTAGAGACAACAGTCATAAATACAGAAAACTGATGTAACTGTCCCTGTGCATGTTCGTGATGATGGCTTGGACTCCCTTGATGATTTTGGGTCGAGTAGTGTTCAGTTAACTCAGAATGACTCGGAATTAAAGTCAACTACCCCCTTGGTACACGGAGCTGATGGTTCTGTCCGCACTACGTCCTCAACGTCAACAGGAGGCGTTGCTGGCTCTTCTGAGAGCCTCACAGATGGCAGACATGCTAGTGCTACTACTGGGAATACATATGCATACAAAAAAACGCCGCAGATGCAGCAGACTAAAATAAACTTTTCCAATAAACGCTTCAGTCTGGACCATCCAGAAGCGGTTAGAGAGCGTAACTAACAGAGATTCGTCAATACACGGAATGAAACACCAAATAGAATGAACAAAAGAAAACTGGATAGCCCTTTAGGCTCAGGCAAGATGAGCCTAAGTTTACAGAGGTATGCTAAACTTGTCAGATTTCATTTTACACGAGACACAATATTCTGTTCTCTAAGGGCTTGAACTTCATCCCCACATGTGCAGACGATTTAGTTTCGACACTGACAGATCTGAAAAGGTCCACAGACTGTTAAATCTAAAACTGTTATTTGGCAATACACAGATGTTGACTCAAGGCTGCAACGCTTTAGTACATACATCCTGTCAATGTACCTGTTGTTAAAGCTGCCCATGATGTATGTGAAGCAGAAATGAGACAAATGTTTGATATAAATAATAAGAAATATAATGATAGAAAATGTTTTAACCTTAGCTATGAAGAGTTTCAAGCATACAGAGACTTGCAATCAAATATAAATATTGTCATTAAGCAAGCTGATAAGGGGTGCAGTTGTGCTTATGAATAGAGACAAATATTTTTGGCTATGTCTAGTTTACTTAGTGATGACACTGCATTTAAGGAAATCACCCTTGATGTTAAGAAATGTATCTCATATGTGAATATGGTGATTTATGACCTACAGATCCAAGGTGACATAGACTTAGATCTATTCAATTATTTGACCGCATGCCCAATCACCCCACAGTTATATGGTATTCCTAAGATCCACAAATCCCTCACTGATCCACCAATGAGGCCAATTGTTTCAGGTGCTGGTTGGGTAACAGAGCCGCTTTCAGTTTATTTGCATGATCAACTTCAACCATATCTTAGTCAATGTGACTCTATCTTACGTGACACCATTGATTTTGTTCAGAAGCTTAAGCAATGGTATACCATAGAGAAGGTGTCTCTACATCTAAGAAGATACCTTTTGGTAACCCTAGACATAGTATCTTTGTTTACTGTCATTCCAACTGATATTGGCCTGGATTTGTTGAGGGAATTCTTAGTCTCATGTCCTGATCCCAACTTCCACAAAATAGCAAAAATATGTACTCTCATGGATGTGGTGTTGAGAAATAATGGTTTCCTTTTTAATGAATCCTTGTATCTTCAGCTCACAGGTGTGGCTATGGGCACTGAGCCAATACTTATGCCAACCTAGTTTTATACCAGTGGAAAGGAAACATTTATTTAGTGGTTTGAATCCATATAAAGATAATGTAAAGTTCTTTCAACGATTTGTGGACGACTGTTTTTTGATTTGGGGGGGCACGTTACAGGATTTGAATGATTTTATGCTGTACATCAATTCAATTTCATCTTTTTTGAAGTTCAAAATGTGTTCATCTGAAATCACTATTAATTTTCTGGATATCAACTTGAGTCTTGATGGTGGTACACTTAGAACAAGCCTCCATAGAAAGGAAGTCTGTGCAGGAAGGTACACTCATGCAAGTAGTATGCATGCGCCACATGTTTTTAGAGGTACTGTCAGGTCTCAATTTTATAGAGCCAGTAGGTTTAACACGGAAGATCCTAGCTTCTCTGAAAAGTTGAATGAGATGATAGCTGATTTCACTAACAGTGGTTATGATGCTACCATCTTAAATAATGAGAAACTAAATGTGCTAGAGGAAAGAAAGTCGAGGGTGGCCCCTGTTATGTCAAATGACACCATAGAAATACAAGCTGTTGGCTTGCCCAATGTGTCCATCCAGAATGAGATGAAAGTAAGATACATTACTTCGTTTAGTACAAAGACACCATGTATTAAACGTATTATCCATAAGAATTGGCTAATCTTGATGGCATCTGAAGAGCTAAAAGCAATGCTGGGCAATGTCCCATTCTTTGCATATCGTAACATGAGAACCCTCAAGAGTGTCCTCTGTTACAAAGATTTTCCTACAAATATCACAACACATCCACCCAGTACTATGGGTACACGAAAATGTTATAATTGCTCGTGCTGTGATGACATTGATGATGAACATTTAGGTATCTTTGAACACCCAGTCAGTAAGAGGCTGTTTAGGTTCAACGTAACTGCTACTTGTGTTACCACCCACGGTTTACCTCGCTACCTGTGTATTATGCAACTCTTTCTATGTGGGTAAAACCACGCCAGAACATAAAGATAGGATCACAGAACACAAGTCTGAAATCCAAGATGTGTTGACACTAATGCTTTATATAAACACAGGCTATGTTTTGGTGAACAGCATGTATTTAAATTTAAAGCTATAGACCATGTTTCACCCTCACCCAGAGGTGGTGATATCAATAACAAATTAGAAATTAAAGAATATAACTGGATAATTAGATTGATGGGTGACTCACCCCCTGGTCTGAATAGTACTGTCAGCCTTAAACCTATTTTGGTTAGAATGAGTAGATCTAGATTATGAGATTTTCTTTATGTATATGATTGTACATTTGATTTTTAGGTATAAAAGTATGCTTTTTTTAAAAATATACACTCTTGCTTTTTTTAAATGTTTTCTGGTTTCATATATGCATTATGCTGTTGCATTTTTTAGCTTTGCATATTTATTTATTTTTACATGTTTTGCTTTAATGGTTGAGTCATGTGACTTCTTGGCTGCCGGTCATATGACTTTTTTAGACCTATATATACTCTGCATTTGCATTTGTATTTTCAGTATTGATAAAGGATTTTATCCGAAAGCTTTGCTCTTCACATTAAAGTGGTTTTTCTACTGAGAACGTTGTTTGTCTTGCTGGACCTCTTGGCATTTTTGTTTGGTCATTCTTTATCTGAAACAGAATTTAATTGCAACAAATGTTTAGAATTTAACAAATTACGCATATACTCTGCTAATGTACTGTCAGCTTCCTGGTCTGTGGGCATGAAAGATTTCCACTGAGGTATATAGTAAGCCCTTCCAAAGAGCTTTTCAAAAGGAGTCAATCCTTTTGCATTCGGAACAGTTCTCATGCTTAACAGTGCCAGGGGCAGACAGTACACCCAGTTTCTCTGCATTTCTGCTAATTTTCTTAGCTTACTCTTTAAAATCCCATTATGCCTCTCTACTTGCCCTCCTGATTGAGGGTGATATGCACAATGATTCTTTAGTGAAATGCAAAAATGTTTACTTAACTGCTATATGGTCTGATTCACGAAGTGCATGCTGTTGTCACTGTAGATCCTTTCTGGAATGCCGAATCTAGGGATGATTTCTTTAACAAGAACTTTGGCCACAGTCGTAGTGTCTGGATTTTTAGTCGGAAAGGCTTCCACCCATCTGGAAAACATATCTACAATGACAAGACAATACTTCTTATTTTCACATTTATTCAACTCTGAAATTCATACAGATAGTATGAAACGGATATGGTGGTGCATGATGTTTATTACAGATATGGCATAAAGAACAACATTTTTAGAGTAATTTGTAAATCCATACGTCGTGAACACTTGGTTCACCAGCTGTACCATCCCCCCTGTTGAGACATGGCACTGCCCATGGCTCAACAAAGCTGCATATCTAAACAAATTAGACGGCAATATCGGTTTTCTTTCTTTAGAGATGTACAGCCCCTTTTCGAGAATTGCTCCTCGTTTTATCCATTTTTGTTTTTCGGCTTGCATAGTAAGTGTCTGCATTGTCTTTAACATTTCTAAGTCTAAAATCTCAGAGGGTTGTAATTCCTCATTCAAAAGAAATACTTCGAAGCTGCCTGCTTTGCAGCTGTATCAGCTCTCGCATTACCTTTTGAAATCCTATCTTGTTGTTTGGTATGAGCTGTGCATTTACAGATAGCTACTTTCTGAGGTAACTGAATAGATTCTAAAAGATCTAAAATAAACTGTGCATGATTGATTGGTTTGCCAGTAGATGTTATCATTCCTCGATTTTTCCACTGTTGCGCAAAAACTTGTACAGTAGAAAAAGCATACTGGCTGTCAGTAAAAATGTTCACACATTTACCCTTTGCTAATGTACATGCCCGTGTCAAGGCAATCAATTCTGCTGCCTGTGCAGATAAACTATGTGGTAAAGATTTCGCTTCTACAATGTCAGTATCAGAAACTACTGCATATCCTACTAGGATCTGTCCTGCAGGACCCCTTTTGCATGAGCCGTCCACGTAGTATTTCACCTCGGCATCATCCAAGGGAACATCCGTAAGATCTTTTCTTGGCAGTGTCCTTTGCTCAATCACCTGCAGGCAGCGGTGTGGCGTGCCATCTGCAGGGGTTGGGAGCAAGGTTGAAGGGTTCAAAGTCATACATCATTCAATTGTCATATGAGGATGGCTCAACAGTATAGTCATACAGGAAAGATGCCTAGCAGGGGAAAGATATGCTACCTTCTCTTGCAGTAAAATAATCGCGACTGCATGAGGCACTCTCAATGTGAGAGGGTGGAACAACACTACCGAGGCCGAAGCCTGTACTGCCATTGCAGCTGCAACTGCTTGTACACAGTGAGGTAAAGACCATGCCACTGGGTCCAGTTGTGATGAATAATAAGCAATAGGTCGTTGCTTGTCCCCATGCTGCTGTGTTAACACTGATATCATATAACCTTGCTTACAATCTACAGTTTGGAAAAAACGTTTATGATAGTTTGGTAATCCCAAAACTAATGAGGATGCTATTAACTGTTTCAGTTTGCAGAAAGCAGATTCTGCTTCTGGTGTCCAATGTAACATCTTCCTGTGCTGCCATAGGCTTTTTATAAATCAGGTTAGTCAATGGTGCAGATTCCAAAGCATAGTTTGGAATCCAACTCCGACAAAAATTAGTCATACCCAGGAAGGACATCATTTCCTTCTTGGTAGTGGGTTTTGTGCTTGCAAAATCGCTGTTTTTCTGTCCTCATCTAATGTCCTACCTTCCTTGGATATCACATATCCTAGGTATTTAACTTGTTTTTTCCAAAGCTGCAGTTTATTTTTGTTTACTTTATGTCCTTCAGTGGCTAAAAATTGTAATAGCACTATAGTGTCTTCTTTACAATCTTGCTGGGTGGGGGACGCCAGCAGGATATCATCAACATAAAGCAAAATCTGGCTTCCTCTTGGTGGGGTAAACCCCACCAAGCTGCTTGCCATTTCTTGTGAGAATATTGTTGGACTTTCACAATACCCCTGTGGTAGTCGCGTATATGTATACCTTTTCTCCTGAAATGTAAATGCAAACCAATGCTGACTGTCAGGGTGGATCAGTATTGAAAAGAACACATTGCTGATATCTACCACAGAAAAATATTTTTGTTGAGGTTTTAAATCATTCAACAGGGTGTGTGGGTCTGGCACCATAGGTGCCCTTGGTATTACTGCGTCATTTACAGCTTGTAAATCTTGGACCATACGCCACTCTCCATTTGCTTTCTTAACAGGAAATAAGGGTGTGTTACGTGGTGAATCAGGAGATTCCACCAGCACCCCTTCCTTAAGCAAAGCTGCTATAATAGGTTTGATTCCTACCTCTGCATCTTTTCTTAAAGGATACTGTCTCTTTTGTGGTCTAAATGCTGACTTTGGTGTAATAGCAACTGGTCCCGCTGTACGAATAAGTCCTACATTGGATTTTCCTGTTGACCAGAGATTTTTTGGTATATTCTGTAAGGCATTCTCTTCCTTCTTCAGTAGGAGTACTAATCAACTGTCCTCGCTAGACTGCAAGTGTACAGCTGGGTGGGTCTAAGTTATCCAATTCAACTTCTGCATTTGTATTCCCTGTTCTGACAGTTCTAACTCTGTCTGTTTTTCCCATCTTGTGACTTTTTCTCCTAAGTCTACCCATTTTACATTCTTGTCCTTAGTTAAGCTAACATGTGGTAATCGATTAGTTTATAGAGTGCAAAGAATTCCTGGGGCAATGAACAGCTGGCTACACTGTTCCCTTCTGTGTCCCAGTGCAGATTACATAATATCAATCTGTTTGCACAATTTTCAAACAATTCTTGCTCATATTCCTTATCAGGTCCTGGTGTGTTACAATAATACAGAGTACAGTTCAACAAATGCTGTTTATCAATGTCAAGGGAGGGGAACTTGCTGATGGCTACATTTATCAACTCTTCGGTCACCGCCCCTGGACTAGTCATAACCAAGTCCTGGCTGTACCAATAATATGTTTTACCCTCCGATTGCACTGCAAAGGTATTAATTTTTCGCTGTGCTTCCATACCCTGCATAGTCGGAACTACTACTATACCAAATAATGGTTAAAGTGTTTACCTTACAGATGCAAGGTGCAGGGTTTGATTCTCACATGGGGTAATTAGCTAGGCTTGAAATGACTCACAAGGGCAGTTAGCTGTGGTGTATTCAATGGACTGTGTTATCTTGCCGTAGCTAGTGTTCTGTGGGGGCGGGGGAACGTGCATGATATAAAGGCTGCGAGACAGGAAGTTGTTGCATTGCATTGCATGTATGTTGGCCGGTCAATAAAGCTTGGAGTTGGTACCAACTGCACACCATTGTCTCGCGTCTTCTTTTAAGGTAAAAGAATACGACATGGTGTCAGAAGTGCTGTGTGGCTGTGCTTGGGAGTGCTGACCTTTTGTTGAAGATTGTACGAGGGGCCAAGTGGTGTGAAAGCGGACATGTCGGATGATGAGAATGGTCGGCAGCCACGTGCTAGAATCAACATGGCGACCAGTGCTCCCAATGCTACGTTCAGTATCCAGCCGCCAGAGCCCTTTGACTTCTCCAAACCCCACGAATGGACACGGTGGATACGCCGGTTTGAACGGTTCCGGCAGGCCAGTAACTTATCTTCCAACCCAGAGGGGAACCAGGTGAACACCCTGATATACTGCATGGGCGATGAGGCAGATGACGTCTTGAGAGGCCTCAAGCTAACCGAGGCTGAGCACCAGGAGTATGCTAAAGTGAAGGAGGGTTTTGAAAAGTTTTTTATTGTCAAAAAGAACATTGTGTATGAACGTGCACGATTTAACATGAGGAAACAAGAACTGAACGAGACTGTTGATGCTTTTGTTACTGCCTTGCATGCTTTAGCTGAACACTGCAATTATGGGACGCTACATGACGAGCTTATAAGGGATAGAATTGTTGTGGGCCTAGCAGATACTAGACTGTCTGAGCGGATGCAGATGGAAAAAGAGTTGGACTTAGAGAGAGCTGTAAATATGGCCAGACAGTCGGAGGAGGTTAAGAAGCAGCAAACGGCCTTGCGGTGTGACAGTCCCGCCCTGCAGTATAACGTGAACGCTGTGCAGTCACCACCGGACATCAGACGCAGGCCGGAGGGCTTGAAAAGTTGGGGCAAGCCTTTGGCGCCAAATTTTCAGCGCCAGCCGCAAAAGAGTAAAGACGCTCCAGTCTCGCTGTGTTACAGGTGTGGGGGGCCATTTCACCATAGACTCCTATGCCCCGCGACTGCTGCAAGATGTCGCTTGTGTGGGAAGAAGGGCCACTACCAGCGGGTTTGCCGACAGTTCAAGGCAGTGCAGAGTATTGAGGAAGACGAGGAGCCGGGGGAGCGTGACGAACAGGGGTTCTTCCTTGGCTCTGTCTCTTCCGGGAACCATTCCTGGATTGTGGAGGTGCAAATACAGGGCACACCTATGACTTTCAAGCTTGATACGGGGGCAGATGTCACTGTTATCTCCAAGTCAAACCTGCACAACTTGTTCCGTGGGAGGAACGCTCCTATGCTCCAGCAGCCGGAGAAACCCTTGCTAGGTCCTGGAGGGATGCCACTGGTGGTTATAGGATCCTTGGAGCTTCAGCTCAGCTACGGACAAAAACAGACATGCGAGAAAGTGTATGTTGTACAGGGACTCCGCATGCCGCTTTTGGGCCTTCCTGCTATTTTGGGACTGGGTCTCCTGAAACGTGTTGACGCTATCACCATGGCGTCTTTGAAGGCCTCTTACCCGGAGTTGTGCTCTGGGTTGGGGGTAGTGCAGCGGAAATACCACATAAAGCTTCAACCAAAGGCGGTGCCTTATTCCCTGAAGACCCCCAGGAGGATACCACTGCCATTGATGGGGAAAGTGAAAGAGGAGCTAAAGAGGATGGAGGCGCTGGGCGTTGTTACCAGAATGGAAGAGCCTACCGATTGGTGTGCAGGCATGGTGGTAGTCCCAAAGAAAGACAGTAACAGGCTGAGACTATGTGTAGACTACACTAAGCTAAATGAATACGTATGCAGGGAAAGGTTCGTGCTGCCCTCGGTTGAGCAGAGTCTTGGGATGCTTGCTGGGGCGAAGGTGTTTAGCAAGCTGGATGCCAATATGGGATTTTGGCAAATTCCTTTGTCGGAGGAGTCGGCTCACCACATTCATAACCCCTTTTGGCGTTCCGCTTTAACCGCCTTCCCTTTGGCATTAATTCTGCACCGGAACACTTTCAACGCATGATGGCAGAGGTCATTGAAGGACTAGAGGGGGTGATTTGTCACATAGACGATGTATTGGTCTGGGGGCGTTGCCAGGAGGAGCACGATGCCCGACTTCATGCGGTACTTAAGAGACTGGAAGAAGCTGGTATTACGTTGAATATAGAGAAATGTGACCTGTCGAGAGACACAGTGACCTTCTTGGGCCATGTCATTACGAGTTCTGGTATAAGCCCGGACCCAAGGCGGACCGCGTCCATCACGGAGATGGCAGCACCTGCTACAGTAGGAGAACTCAGAAGTTTCCTGGGCATGGTGAATCAGGTGGGGAAGTTCATCCCTCATTTGGCTGAGAGGGACAGAGCTTTGAGAGACTTATTATCAAAAAAGAACAGCTGGTACTGGGGTGGGGATCAGGAGAAGGCATTCAATGACTTAAAAGAGGCAATCACCTCACCTCCAGTTTTGGCTGTGTATGACCCGAAGAGAGATACGAAGGTTTCCGCAGATGCATCATCCTTTGGGTTGGGGAGTGTGTTGCAGCAACAATGGGAGGATGGCTGGAGACCCGTGGCATACGCATCGAGGTCACTCTCACCCACAGAGCAACGATATGCCCAGGTTGAAAAAGAGGCTTTAGCGTCTACCTGGGCATGTGAACGCTTCCGAGATTACCTATTGGGCAAATCATTTTGTCTAGAGACTGATCACAAACCCCTGGTCTCACTGCTGGGCGGCCAGGCGTTGGATCTTTTACCGCCCAGAATTCAACGCTTCAGGATGAGGCTGATGCAGTTCTCGTACACGGTGCAGTATGCTCCAGGGAAATCACTGTGGGTGGCAGATGCCCTGTCACGTTCTCCACTTAAAACCAGGCTAACCCCGGAGGAAACAGAGTTAATGGAGGATACGGATATCTATGTGCATAGTATTGTGGAAAACATGCAGGTGAAGCCATCCTTCCTCCAAACCCTACGGGAGCAGCTGAAAGCGGACAGTGTGTGTGCGGTCATGGACTTGTGCAGCCAGGGGTGGCCGCGTGCAACCAGGAACCTTTACTGAAGAGCTACTGGCCAGATCGTTCTACACTGACAGTGAAAGATGGGTTGCTTTTGAAAGATTCGCGCCTTGTTATTCCCTCTGCCATGCGTAATGAGGTGTTGTCGAAGTTGCATGAGGGACATCAAGGCATTGTGAAGTGCAAAGCCAGAGCCTGTCAGACCGTTTGGTGGCCTGGGCTTAGCCAACAGATAAATGACATGGTCTTAAGATGCAGGACGTGCATCTCAGAGAGAAGGAATCCTCCTGAGCCCCTCCTCCCAACAGCATACCCTGACCGTCCATGGCAAAGAGTGGGCGCGGATTTGTTTGAACTGAAAGGACATACTTACCTTCTTGTTGTGGACTACTTCTCCAGGTTTCTCGAGATTGCATTGTTGAACCATACCACATCCAACGAGGTCATCATCCACCTAAAATCTTTTTTCGCTCGCCATGGTATCCCAGAGGTACTTGTGTCTGATAATGGACCTCAGTTTTCAGGGCAGTCTTTTGCGGCCTTTGCAACCGCTTATGGCTTCGACCATGTCACAAGCAGCCCTAGGTTCCCGCAGAGTAACGGGGAGGCGGAACGGGCGGTGCAGACGGTGAAGAACCTGCTAAAAAAAAGTACAGATCCGTACATGGCTCTCTTGGCGTACAGGACGACGCCGCTGCAGAATGGTTATAGCCCTGCGGAACTTCTTATGGGACGACGGTTGCGGACCTCCCTCCCGATTTATCCTCCACAGTTGGACCCTGCGCTGCCTGATTGGAGAAGGCTCAGGGGGAAAGAGGGGGAGAAGAGGGTGTATAATGGCGAAAACTACAACAGACGCCATCGGGCCAGGCCGTTGGGGAATGTGTTGCCTGGTGACCAGGTGTGGGTGACAGATCTGAAGACCCCAGGTATGGTAGATCAAAACCATTACTCGCCGAGGTCTTTCAAGGTAGACGTGCCACAAGGGACTGTGCGGCGAAACCGTGTGCATTTGATTCCCTTACCTGAGCCTGACTGTGAATCAAACCCTGGGTGTCCGGAAAATGTGCCAAGTAAGATCGAAGAGGCCTTGCCATCTTGCAATGGCCTTCCCCCGGAACCCCGGGCTCCTGGTGATGTGGTGAGGACCAGATCGGGAAGAATTATTAACAAGCCGGACCGCTTGGATCTGTGAAGTTCCGGGCAGAAATAACAATGTCTTGGGGGTTTATAGTAATCTGAATGTGGCTAAGTGAGCATTTGGTGTCAATGTACCAAGTCGTAGTAAAGTGGGAGAAATTGAATAGATCTGGGTTTGGTGCTAAGTGAAAAGGGGCCCTATGGAAAGGGAGATGTGGTGTATTCAATGGACTGTGTTATCTTGCCGTAGCTAGTGTTCTGTGGGGGCGGGGGAACGTGCATGATATAAAGGCTGCGAGACAGGAAGTTGTTGCATTGCATTGCATGTATGTTGGCCGGTCAATAAAGCTTGGAGTTGGTACCAACTGCACACCATTGTCTCGCGTCTTCTTTTAAGGTAAAAGAATACGACATTAGCCTAGTTCTAACCTATGAACCTATTAACCTATAACTGCATAAGGTCTCTGCCCAAGAGGTTTACTGGGCATTTTGCAGATACAACAATTTTACTTTTCTGGGTCAATCCTGAAACAGGATCAGTTATCACAATATTATGGGAGAGGGGCTCCTGATACAGCTGTCCATTAGCTTCTTTCACTAATATGTAATCAGGTGACTCTGAATTCTCTGGTAGTTTGGAGGGATGTACCAGGGTCCGTGATGCCCCTGAGTCGCACAAGAATCTGACTTCCCTCCCTTCTACCAGGAGTGTAACTTCTGGTTTCGTGTCTGCTAAAGAGAGCTCTAAATTCAATAAAGCCAAATCCAATATTTCATTTTCTTCACTATCCGTGACTTCTTGCACTTCCTCTGTTTCTTCTGTCACATTCTCTACTCCCTCTATCACATACTCATTTGTCCTTTCTCCGCTATCCCCTTCTAGTGATTCCTGACTATCATATAGTCAGTCCTCACCCTCCTTATCTTCCGTGGTTGCCTTCTTGTTTTTCTTGCACTCCCTTGCCAAGTGTCCTTTCTTACCGCATTTAAAACATTCACCCCTTTTCTTTTGCCCTTCAAAGTCCTCTGATCTTTGATCAGATTGTTTGTTTCCCTGGGCATTTCTCTTGCCCTTTTTCCCGGACTGTACTACATATACTTCTGCTCCATCTTCTACAGAAAATACTTGGGCTTTCTTTTTCCTTTTGCTATTAAAATGCCTTTCAGCATGCCTAGCATTTTCAAGCAATGACCGTAATCTGCTTGTACAATGATCTATCATGTGCTTTGTAATAAAGCTGCTTATAGGTGCAATACTGCCTTTCAAAAATGCATTCTTTAGCTGCTGCTCGTATGCGGAATCGTGTGTCTCATCTTCAGGAACCTGCATTCCACAATGGTTATTAAAACATTCTAATAGTCTAGCATAATATCTGTCAATAGCTTCACCTTCCTGTTGGATGCATTGATTAATGCAAGTCCAATCTGCCCTAGGCTTCCATTTCTCAGAGATTCAGTCTGTAAGACCTTTCACTCTGTTGTCTAATTCTGCGCTACTATGTGGGAGGGGCCTGAGCCCAATATCATGGGGATTCCAGTCGCCACTCATCATGTGCCAATCTGGTCCCACAATTTGTCTGACTACTTTTTTTATCTCTTCTCCATTTAAATTTTAACTTAACCTCATTTCTTGTAAATCTTCTAAGAACTTTCTAAAATTAACTTTTGGATGGGGAATTCCCTCAGTGGCTTTCCGGATGTCTTCAGGAGTCCAGGGTCTATACACTAGAATAGTTGGGTCCTGACCTTCTTGCCCTGCCTGAGGATTAGGCACTTCTACAAGTGGGCATATTTCTTCTTCACTCATAAATCATAAATTTCTACCCATTTGATATAACTCGATGTCCCCTTTTGAGTTTCCTGCCCGTGTTCGAGACCTGGTCTCGACGGGATCTCTAATAAACGGTGTTGCTTTTGTAGTGTCTCTACTTACAGTGATAGCAGGATATCGCAGGGGTGGGCTAACTTGTTCACTTGCCTCATATTCTGGTAAGGGAGGTGGTGGGGCTGATGTTATTACTAAGTTATTGTCCTCCTTATCTAAAAACATTGCTTTTGAATTATTACTCTTTTGTTCCCTTCGGTTTACTTCCTCAATCCACCTGTGTGTCTGAGGAATTCCTAATTGACGTTGCTTTTTTACCCGACCTTCAGAATCGGTTTTAAGCTGTCTGACAAGTTTGACAAGCAAGGATTTTTCTAATTTACCATCAAATTCATACTTGTTAACCCATTTTGAGTAGTATTTAATATTATCAGCACGCTGTGACTGCATGTATTTTGCGTCTTCGATTAACAGCAGATTTTGGGACCTTTTTGTACAATTATTACCCATTTTGTTCTACCCTTTTAATCATTACGTAACACCTTATTTTTAACGTGGTACCGCAGATGTTTTTGTAGTCTCTTCAGAATGACTGCTTACCTGCTATGTTTCCCTGATCTATGACAAGACAGTAATCTTTCTGTCCCTGACTTATAAATAAAGTCTTAACAGAACAAATACAAATCTAGTCCCTGATCTAAAACAGAAAAAAGAAGGTAGATTCACCTTACCTGAGCCTCCTTGATTGATCACCTGGTTCAAGTAAACCCGTCCTTCAGTCGCAGATCAGAAAGTGGCTGGCCTCTTTTGTACGACAATTCAGTCGGAGGACATTTCAAATAAGAAGAACCGATGTGGTTTCTTCCCCGTACGGTTTCAAGCCACCTGGCCTCTGATCCGAGGCAAAGTGAAGGTTTCCGGTCCAAAGGACCAATCTGTCAAAGGAAAAAAAACTTCAAAGACCAATGCATGTAAGGTTCAGTTAAGGCACTTTAATTTGCTTGCAGCAAGGAGACAAAAACATGCAAATACAAGGATTTGTCTAACTACAAACAGAAAGTATGTTCATTCTTATACTATTTTACAAGACATAGCCTTTTAATCTGACGTAATCAAACACAACTTTCAGTATTGTTCTACAGCAGATGTTACTCAGATTTTCTGCTGACATGACTATATTTGTGAGAAACTTTTCAGAAAAACAACCTGGCCTTGGTGACTATTAATTTGTTTACAAGCGTCTATTGTACAGTGTTACATTTCAGGGTACTCTTCTAATACAGATACAAGCAAATGCTGATTGCAGTTCATATTTTCAAGCAGGCTTTGTACTAAGTATCTATAACTTCTACAGCTGTGTATTTTCTCATGGCACAGCGGAACTTCTTGTCTAAGTTTCATACAAGTAGTATTGTTCTATTCATTATTTTCCTAATGCAAGCAGAAATCACCTGCTTCTCAGTAAATTTCCAAGGCACAAGCAAGATTTTAGCTAACAGTACAAGGTCAGAAGGCAACTGCAGTTTGCACAGATTTATGCAGTATGAAATAGAATAAATGTGTTAACCCTTTTCAAGCAGTAAATGCACTAAGCATATTGCTAATGCACACATTAATACATATTTCTCTAACAGTCTGGTTGTGGGGGGCAGCTGTGTGTATTTTTGTGTGTGTGCTGTATGTATTTTAAAGTTTTGCGATTTCAAATTTTGCGGTTTTACATTTTTGGTAATGTGGGGTTTTGGGCTTGTAGTCTCGGTATTCTGAGCATGGGGATTGTGAGCATTCAGGATTTAGTAGGTGATCCCCCAGGAAAAGTAATATTTGATATGTAACTCAGTTATTCCATTAATATGCCTCTTCACAGGGATCTCTTTCTGTGACTTTGCTTTTTATTTATTTATTTATTTTGTTCCTCACACCGCTATCAGCTTATTTCTTGGTAATGTACATTAAATAATCCTAGACTGGAAAAGTCATACTTGGAATGGAGCCTATTTTAGGCAGAGGCCTGGAGAGAAACACTGCAGACAAATGTCTTTGTGATGTGGAAGGAAACCAGAGCACCCAGAGGAAACCCATGAACACAAGGAGGACATGCAGACTCCATGTAGAAGACACCCCAGGTGAGAATGAAACTGGCAGACATCTTGCTAAGAGATGACAGCATTACCAATGCACCAGTGTACCATCTGTGCTAGTATTGTGGTTAGCCTAGATGCAGTTATACCACTTTGCATACTGAAGTCCAAATTACACCCAGGACATGATTTCAAAGCTGGGGGTTTCCAAGAAGGAAGGAAAGGGTCTTTAAGAGAAAACTCAAAAACTATCCAGAAGGAGAGACACCAGCATGGAAATCTGGAGCTAATATTTTCCTTTTGTATTTCCATATGCCTCTGACCTCTATTTTTTTCATCTGGGAAAATGCAAAATGTATTCAAAACACAGCTGAACCTGTAAATTTATTAGTATATGACATCACTCTATGGCATTTTTACAGTTGAGTGATTAGTATATAGTTTATGTTCTCATTAGAACCAAAAAAATCACTGAGAACAACCAAATGGAGAACGAGTTGAAGAACAGTTTATTCAACCAAAATACAAAATTCCAAAGGACGTGCTGTGATTAACACTGTGTACTCAAAATTGGCGTTTTCATAAAAACTTTGTCAGATACACACACACCAGAATGCCTGGTGAGTAAGCAAACAGTGCAGTGTGTCAGCAAACTCTTCAGCAGTAGTTTAGTTCAGCAATCGAAAACTGTTTCTTTTTATCTCAAGTACTGGAGGTGGAGGAGGAGCTGGGAAAACTCAGTCTCAAAGTAAAATATTTCTTCATGTCTGAGTCTTGCTGCCTGCCTGGTCATCGCACCACCGCTCTGATCCAAGTCTGACTACTGCTGCTGCCTGGTCTGTTGCCCGCCCTTCTGCAATGAACTGACTGAAGTCCGAAACAAATGGGTATGACTGTCTGTAATGTTAAGTTGCAAAATCAGACTTTTCACTCTCTTAATAAAAAATAATAGAAAAAAAAAAAAACACTGTTGGGTCTGTTGCTGGCTTGCTGCTCTCTTGTGGTCTCATTGCCCTTTGTAGCCTGTTAGGAATCCAATCCAAATATCAGATTAGATTAGCAGTGGCACAGAAGTGCAGCAGTTAACATTCTCACTTCATAGCAAGAGATTCTCCTATTCATTTCTCTGTTCGGATGTCTTTTACGCAGAGTCTGCGTGTCCTCCCTGCATTGGTACTCTGGTTTTTCCAACATTGCAAAGACATGCCACTGGATTATTTCTCCCCGGGCCTCCACTGATAATAGGCTCTGTCCTAGTTGGACTTTCCTGGTCAACCAATGTTAAATAAGTAACAAACCTTGAAGGTGGACATAATAGTGAATTATAGTCTTTGGTGCAAAAAGGTATTGATTTACATATTATTTTGCTGATTATGATGCCCCCCTAAAATTTTTCTTGAAGTTAAAAACTGATGCTTTAGCATCATGAAATGCTGAACTCACAATGTCTCACTAGCTAAGTAAATGTATAAACTACTGTATTTAATTGTTAAATGCATCAGCAGGAAAAGACAAGTGGTCGGATTCCATAAACTTCATGGAACTCAGTGCAGTCCACTGAGTTCCAAGCAAGATTTGCAGCTAACCAAGTAATATGCAAATGTATCCCAGTCTACAGAAAATACCTGAGAGTAAGGCAGTCATAACCATTGATGTCAGCATGACCACAATCAGTCGTGTCAAATACTTCTTCAAGTATGATGTTCTTCACCTCCCATCATAACACCTGCCAAGATCTTCAGATGCCTGGGGGAGGTATTTTTGCCATGTGCTCCAGAACTTACAGGTATGTCAAGTATTCACAAACACTGCAGCAATCACCAATTCTCACTGAAGGAAATTCATTCATAATTCTTACCAAAATGTTATATTTGTGTTAAAACAGCAGAACTATATCATGGCCATTACAGCACACTTAATGTGGATGCAAAAAATAAGTGCTATGGCATGTTATCTTGCCTACACATTACATACATAACACTGTCATGAAACGTGTGATTTGTTTTCATTTGCATAGCTCTTTCAACATTGTAACAGCAGCAACACGTTAAGTGTCTCCATATCCTCTTACTATGATATATAACTGTTCAGTGTCTCTACCTCCTGTTACGACTGTGGAGTAACCTCACATGCTGCTGTTTGCATGCCATTTTAATCTACAGATACAGCTTTGTGAGTCATGGGCCTTTAATCATAAGGCACAAACAGACTTGGTAAGGTTGTTCATGTTGTTGTTATTGTACTGCACTGTTTAGCACGTCTGGAACTGACTAACCAGTTGTCGACAAAACCATCTGTAGACTAAAGTAACAGATACCATTTATCTATCTATATACATATATATATATATATATATATATATATATATATATATATATATAGTTGAAATGTCAAAACTATGTGTGGTTGACATCTGTTTAGTTGACACAATAAGCAGATGGTCAACAGTTGTGCAAAATCGTGCAATTATTGCTGTTGGCAAATCTGCCCTTAAGCATATATCATGTAATCTCATAGTTAGTACATATAATTAATAGGTGGTGTGCGATATAGGTAAAATTATTATTTTTTTGTTGTTTTATTAATTCTAATTTTGCATAAGCTGAGGTCAGTGCTACCCTGTCAACATTTGCATTTTCAATGTTTTCTGGTTAACATTGACTGCGTATTAACTGTGTACACCACAGAAAGAGGCAGAACACGTGAATCAAGAGAAATACCCTTGAAGAGAATTCTATACTTTCATATTCTAATGGTTATGGACTTCATATGTAAGTGTTCCTGTCCTTAAAAATATGAGAACAGACTGTGCCTAAGTCACTCTTGCCTGACACATTTATCAGCCAGTCAGATACTGATAGATGGCCATATCACACTATGAAGTGGTTTATTCTTCAGAGCTATGCATTGTCTGAATCTGCAATAGGAGAGAGCAATATATATTGTCAAAAACTACTGAAATTAACATGGGAATTAAGAAAGGATCCCTGATAACGAGTGCTTCAGACTGATGGCAATTAATAGACTATGCTGCTGTACACACAGATGTGGTCAGTCCATTATCAATGTTCTTTGGTTAAGGAACATTTTTCAACACCTAATAAATAAATCACATTTTATCTGTACAGTGCAATAGTCAATGCATGTGCCGCAGGACAACTCTCACCAAGACATTGCAAGAGCAAATGTTACACTGCCATGAAATCAAAATATGCGTTCATATGTGTTTGTGCAACATATCAAGGAGAATACTGACATGATGCGATGGTTGTTGTGTGATGTCAGTATATTCACACACATTTCTCTGTGTTAGAATTTAACCTCAAGCTGTATAAATTCTCCAACTAACAAAAGGAGTATGAATCACATGCGTCATCGTGGAACTGTCAACACAGCTGTGCAATCTCACCTATGTGATCTCAGTACTTTATTTGGCCATAATTTTACTGATAAAGTGTATGGTGGATGCGTCTTCCACTCTCTGTGGGCACCTTATAAGTGAGAGGGATGGCATTCATGCAGAACCGTTAATAACGCTTGACTAAGTGTTCAGACACTCAGCATAATACTATCTGCAATGAATGTGCCTCAGTATAATTGTGTCTTCAGTTGTGATATGTTTGTCTATGTGAAAGCATTACATCCTTTTAATGAATTGAGGAATACATGTCCCTGTAATTACTTTTGAAAATATCTTGCTATATGGTTGACAATTGTCTGATGCTAGGTATAACCAAACACATCTGAGGCATGCTGCTGTTTTCACTGAGATAATACAACAAGAAATGTGTGCACTGTGGATATAATCACTTATTAGAACACATACCTTCTTTTTAAGGCAACAACATACATTACATCATCTCGTTCCTCCGTTGAGATGAGTTGTCTAACTACAGTTGGTATGGAAGGAAAATCTAATCAAATGACATCATCAATCTTCAATACATCATTTCTAGATGAAAATTAGAATAACCTCTTGCTACAAGAAATAACAGCTAGACATTAACATAGCACATGTGGCTGACAACACTGTTAACAACATGTACAATGACTGGAATTAGCAATGTCAGAATTTGAGCTGTATTTTATTTATTTATTTAGTTAATTAACATTTATTTATTTAATATCATGCATCCCTAAGATCACAAGCTACAGAAGTTTTGCTGAAACACAAGCACCACTTGAGATTTATATTGGAACTGTGACACAGCACATTTCAATGGCTTACATCAATATTGTGCATTACATATGTGTTTAATCTAAAAAAAGGTGTCACAAAGCACAAGCACACTGTATCACTATATATGATATATGTTTTTGTAGCCTGTTGCACACAGTAGGAGGAAGAAATGCACACTCACAGAAGACATTCAGTTCTGTATTAAAATGTCCTACTTATCTACTCATAATCTACAGGCAAGTGTATGTCACATATGTGCTACAGGAGATGTCTGACATCTTGTGAGCCAGACTGCATGTTTGAAGAGCTGACATCAACTGTGTCTTGCAAAGGAGAAGTGTGTGCAAAACACATTTCTTCAGACATGCAGGATTCAAAATGTTGCCAGTACAAATGTGTATAAGACACTTCTGCATCCATCAACATTCCCACACACATACACAGTCATGAGGTTTTCACTGCTGTATTCAAACTCCCTACCTATCTACTGACACAGTTTACAGGAAAGTGTATGATATGCATGAGAGGTTGACTTTAAGGGTGTGAGAGTGCTTTTTGGAAAGGATTACCTCATCAGTGTGTCACATACACTATGTGTCATGAGACAGAGGGAAAAAGGCATGTGGAATTCATATGGACATGTAAATGTTTCTTAAGAGTGGCAGTCGAATGAGCACAGCTGTCTGATGAATCATCATTAGTGATATTGTTGTCCCACCATCACACACAAGTTGACTGCTGTGAGATTAGAACTCCACAACTATCAAGTTACACAATTTAGAGGACACAGCACTTAATTAAAATGCCAAGTCTGACTTTTAGAGTCACTTTGTAGAGGATGGCATTGTTGTTGTACTGCAGAGAAAATGATAGTGGGAGAATGGTTTGAAAGTGAGGCAGACTCCACTTCCAGTGTAAAATGACATTTACAGTGCTAATTGGAAGAGGATAACATTATATAGGGTTATGCTCACCTGACTGTACACCCAGCCCTCACACACACACACACACACACACACACACACACACACACACACACACACACACACACACACACACACAGACATTAGGTGCTGTGAGATTAGAACTCCCTATCTATCTAGTTACACTATCTAGAGAACACAGTTGTTAATGCAATCATCACCACCACAGAAATCTAACTTTGACACTGTAAGAGTGCACTTTATAAAGGATGACATCACCAGTGTGTTGCAGAGAAGATGATGTTGGGCGAAGGGTGTGACAGTGAAGTGAGCTTAACTTCCAGTGTAAAAGTTTCTCTCAACTGTTAGTTTAGTGAGGCCCATACATAAGGTCATGATTACCTGATTCTACACCCAACTCTACATATATACACACACACACCAGCTGACTGCTGGGAGAATAGAACCCCTTACCCACCTAGTTACACAATCTAGAGGACGTATTACTTAAGGCAAACACCACCACAGAACTGACTTCTATAATGTGAGTACAGTGTGAGTAGGACTAGTTTCTCATTGTGTGTCAGTGAAGATATATTGCTGTTGAAGTTTTTCAACAAAGCCATGTTTGTTGATATGAAGGAGTAAGTGAAATCTGCTGATCAATACTAAATGCAGACTTTGACCCAGGTCAGCTATACCATCTTTAATGTGTATTGCAGAAGTGAAAGTGACGTGCATGTTTTACTTGATGTTGGGTAGATCACACACACACACACACACACACACACACACACACACACACACACACACACACACACACACACACACACACACACACACACACACACCCTTGGGAAATACAAGATGGACAATGAAGCATTCATGGCTCATCAGGTTAGGATGATGGTATGTAAACATTAATGAATGCTACTGTTATAAGCAATATTATCAGATCATGCATGGGAAATGTGCAATGCCAATAAAATACAATCTTGAATAGTCTAATGAAGTAGGGCTATGCAATGATGATGTAGGTGTGCCAAGGCTATATATTGTTGTATATCATTTCCAAATATTAGGGCTGCAGTGTAGAAATAAGTGTACAGAATAATTTACTCAGTTAACCACACAATTCACTGCAGTTCCATTGAGTACAGTCCTTCATTTTCATGTAATGAAGAAATAACATCCAGTTACAATATTTATATATTTTTCAAAACCTCTTCCTAAAATGCATGGCACAGATGTTAGCATGTGTCATTCTAAACTGAGGTGTTGAACTTGGAATGTGAAGTAACAGTGTTCAGTGGTTCTCCCTGTCAATCTGTGCACAAGTAAGGACCATAGAGAAACCGGTCTGAATGAGATTAAATGAAGAACAGATCTGTTTTATGTTAATTTTTTTAATGTCAGGATTTCAGCATTTTTCATAGCAGTACTTGCTGAGCTCCTTGCAGATATACACTTTGCATGTTGTACTCTACCTTTGAAATGTCAGGGTCAAAGCTTTATTGAAAAATAAGCTGTTATTGCCTTCTACGTTTGTGCAACATTAGGCAGTGAGCAAGCAAGGTTCACTGCTGAGAGAAAAAAGTAAAAAAATGTAATTCCGACAGACTTCATTATTATTATTATTATTATTATTATTTACATTTGTTTACTGGGAAACTCCAACTGGACACAGGTCCCGTTTCAGCGGAGACCTGGGGAGAAAAGTTCCATAGAACAATAAATGAGCAGCACAGTACATGAAGAACAACTGAATATACATACAATAGCAAATGATACATACAGCAGTAAACATTAGCTATATAGACAATATGAAACCTACTAATGAACAGATATACCAGTATCTAGCTAGAAGCTAGGAATAAAGGTAGGATGTATATACATATAGTACTAAGCTCAAACAGACACTGTTCTAAACTCATATACCTAAATCTTATATACAAATATTGCACTAAACCCAAGCAGATATAAAGCAGAAACTCCATATGAAGGTGGAACAAGCTAGAAGGGCTGACAGGATGGAAGAGGAAGACAGAGGAGTAAAAGACAAGACTGAGTGAGTAGTATACGTGGCAGTGAGAGGAAGCTAGGTGTAAATCAGTTGGATATGTATTTGGAGTTGAGATGAAGTGAGGTAGTTAAGCATGTTATAACAGGTCAGAGAGTTTGAGTGAGGAGTGAAGGGGAGGGGAAAGAGTGAGCCAAAGCCTGCAGAGGAAGGAATGCAAACAGGTTTATTGGAGATGTATGTCCATCAGCACTCTGGATAGCACTGAGTTGAAAAATACCATCTTCTACTTACATTTCTGCATGGCACAAGGTATTACGTACAGTGTGTTTAATAAATAAGGTACAAGTCCACTGTGCAGATGATTTAGCAAATTATGCCAGAATGTGATTCTTATTACTAATTTGTATCGGGAATATAAAAATATACTGAATAGCCTGTCCTAAAAATGTTGATTTGCCAAACTGTGATACTAATGCCTACATAAATACCATCTTATAACTGCTATATATCAACCAAGTTTTAAGGCAAAACATGTTAACTGTGTGTACAATTTTATACACCTGACAATGATATTATATAAACTGAAATATTCATCATGACTCAGTACAAGTCCAAAATATGTGTGTAGGCCAGGATATGTTGTGAAGTGTGGGCATTATGCTTTCTTATAGTAAGGGCAGGAGGAAAATCATATAAGATGAAAGATTCATTCATCAGTCTACTAAATAGTATAATGTGATGAGACAGAAGGGTGTTGAGAGAGACAGATGGCATGGTATTTAGCATTAGGTAGTACTCTTGTTCAGCATTAGCATTAGGTAGTACTCTTGTTCAGCAATAGCATTAGGCTGTACTCTTGCATGGTATTTAGCATTAGCTAGTACTATTGTTCGGTATTTAGTGTCAGGTATTACTTTTACTTGATATTTAGTATCGGGAAAAACTCTTGCTTGGCATTTAGTGTTAAATTGTACTCTTCCTCTGTATTTAGTGTTATGTAATGCTTTTGTTTGGTATTTAGCATCAGGTAGTACTCTTGCTCAGTATTTAGCATCGGGTAGTACTCTTGCCCTGTATTTAAAGTTTTGTAGTACTCTTGCTTGGTATTTAGCATTAGGTAGTACTCTTAGTATGTGCCAGACTTCACGCAAATACTGTGGATTACAAATAATAAAACAGTAGGGGGGTACATAGATTAAAAAGCAACAGCAACACATGACAAACTCCTGGGTAATATGCTAAAATAAATGCATAAATCTAATCATTATCACAACACATCAACAAGGAAATCCTAATTCACATCTCTAAATATCACACAATTGAAGGGACAGTGATAATCTATTGATGCAAGAGAATATGTACGTTTTAGCCTTCAGCTCAGTAATGACAATATAAAAATACCATAAGATGAACTTTTCATCCTTCAGCCTAAGAAACAGTCAGTTGTGTGAGAGAGAGAGAGAGAGAGATGGACAGAGACATAACAAATGTTGGTTTTCACATTTTTGGACATTTTCGTGGTGGATACTCAATCTTAATCTGTCATGCCCTGCACTGTGAAGTGATTGCTGTGGGGATAAAGATGGATTAAGAGAGGACATAAATGCTAAAGACAGACAATATTTTGTTTCATTAAGTTTTCCTGTTAGGGGATGGATGTCTTTCCAAATACTTTATTTTCTCCGTAATCTAAATATGTTGATGAAAAGTCACAAATCGAGATGCAGTTACATGTGTGCAATTAAAAATCTAATAGCAGTATAAAATGGCAATAACAAATAATGTGACATGCATCTGAAATTGAACCCTTGATGCTATGACAAAATATCAGTCTTCATGACAAGTGATTTATGTCTACACTCCAAATTGGAACTTGTTATAAGAACTATAAGAGTTACTGTTTCAAAGTAGTTGATGTACTCTGCCTTAACTCTATAACTGGACTAGAGAGGCTGATTGCAAAAAAAATCACCAGTTTTTGCCATAGAAAGTGTACAGCCATTCACCTTATTCAGCATTGGTGTGTGATGCCAAAATCTGCACAAATGCTGAGGACAAAAAAGTGAAGGCTTTTTTCTGGGCCACATCTAGCCATGTCTGCTGTGTGATAAATGGGTTGTTAGGAAAGTTATGAAAATGGGCTGCAACAGAGGCCAGGACTCAGGGGAAAGAATACAGAGATTTGAAGGAGGTTAGTGGGAGAGAACCATAGCTATCTACTTATTAACAACATAAACGTAAAAAAAGTAGACAGATTTTTTTTCAGAATTTAGACTGTCACCATACTGAGGATGGGTTACATACAACAGAATAATGTTGTCTAGCCAATGGGACTGAACCAAAGGTGTTATGAAGACCCATATGCAAAGTAGAGAGCTATGAATGGAGCATAATTTTTTTTTGTGGGACATGCCCATTTTTTTGTTTATTTCAAAGAAAGAGGTTTGTTGAAGAAGGGGCTTATTGTTTTTTGCAATATGAAACAGGACTTCTTTACACAGCTGATTCAGACACAGAGGCCACTCTTCGTTATATTCTCCATCAGCCCTGTCAGACTTAGGTAACTGAAAAAATTACCACCTCCACTACTGCTGCTCTTAGAGGGTTCCATTGTACCTGCATCCAGGGCAGAGATACTGTACCTTTTGCCAGTCAAGCAGGTAGGGAGGGGATGTGGAGGCAGCACTAGCAGATTGGGATCCCAAGGTCCTGTTGATTCTGCAACCTGGAAGGAAGTTGCTGCATCCTGATCTGCAGTGGTTAGTCTACCTACCTGTGCTGAAGGTCATGCTGTTGTAAACATAAATGTATGACAAGAGAACAACTGTAAGCCAAAATCAATTAAAAAAAAAAAGAAAAGTGGTAGGGAGAAACAAAAAAGAGAATTAGATCATTGAAATGTTACATTAATTTATAATTTAAATGCACACACATTTCCAATTATCAAGTCTGTACACCTTTTCCACAGCCAACTATGATGGGAAGGTAGTATTATGTAAAATCATTAATCAATTGCAATGCTGTGAATAGAAGTATTAATTTGACTATTGCTATACAGCTAGATGCTTTACAAGGTAATTATGTGATTTACACAAATGAAATTAATGGCCATCATTATTGCATTTAACATTGTAGAAATAATATCAGTCTTGAACTACCATCTATGTTCCCCTTCTGGGTAATGAACCCACTTGCAAAAACTCCACTATAATCCTTGACTAATACAAACGACCAAAATTATATAAGAAGGCATGCATACCTATTGGAACAGTTAAGGTATGCATGCTTAAAAAGCTAATTAATTATGTAATTATTAACATTTATTTACCAGGAAAGTGTGACTGGGAATAAGCCCATTTTCAGCAGAGGCCCACAGAGAAACACTGCCAACACATGTCTTTTGAATGTGTGAAGAAAGCAGAGCAGCTGGAGAAAACCCATACAAATGCAGGGAGAAGACTCCACACAGTGGACACCCTAGCCAAGGATCAAACCAGAGAGCTGTGTCATGCTGTGAGCTGACAACATTCACCACTGCATGACTGTGCCACTGATGACAGTCAATGCAGATGCATATGTATTATTTGCCTCTCTGAGGCAATTTATCCCATCCTGTTGTGCCTGTCTGTGCATTGCAATATCTTCAATAGCTGTACAGTAGAAAAAAAGAGAAGACGAGACATGACATCATAATGAATACCAGTCTTGGTGTCAGCAGTTTTGAACTCTTCCTCCAATCAGTTAAGGAGGTCCTGCCTGTGCCATTTCATGTCACTATAGGGGTGACAGCATTGCTCCCCAGTGCATGAAATGCCAGTTGCACTGCAGAAAACCATGGCTAAATTGTTCCAAACCTCATTCTTATACTGAAACCCAGTATACTCCCCCTGCAACAGCCTATAGTTATAGCACTTCATGAGGAGTGCTACAAATTTGCTAGATTCATCAACACCCCAACTCTGTGCTCTAAAGGTAGCACCATTATCCCCTTAACTGGCCATGTCTGCAGAAATCAAGCAACAAATCTATGTCTGAACTGGTACTAAATTCAGCTGTTACAGTTGACAGTCAGTGCACAGAGATACACAACAATGCCAACTGCATTTGTACAATGGAAAGCACAGACATACTTGCCAGGCAAAAAGGAAGGGATGTCATCAAAAAGTAATGAATGTAGGAAACATGGTTGTAAGATTTGCCATGTGTGATGCACGACCTACTGACAATTATTCCAGTGATCATCACTGAAAGACTGAATGCCTTGGCCTGTAAGACATACTACATACATTTCAACACAGATTATTATTTCTCAATGTTACATGACAACTCCCTTTCAAATATGGTAGTTAGAGATAAACTGTTTTCAGTATGAATGGAGATATACTTCAGAGACTCCTGCATGTGTTTGTGAAGTCCTGGGACTACATTCCCATGGAAAAGGCAGTATTTCAGTGGCTGCTAAATAAAATATCCTCATTATCATGTTTAAACAATGTCATACACAGAATCATCTGGGTTTATACAGAATCATTAATGGCATATACTAAGAATGCAAGTGTTACTGATACATTTGTTGCAATCAACATACTTATGCTAGTCATTTATATTATATTTAATCTTCCTAAGCAAAATGTTGTGAAAAATAGTGCTTTGCCACACTTTAAAAAGTCTCTGTTGGCTGGATTGTAACCCCTGGATCACCTGTATTTTGGTATCTAATGGCACTGCATTTACACCTTGGGACACAGAGACATTTAGGTAATAGGTAAAACTTCTCCACTCAATACTGTCCATAGTGCTGCAGATGGGCATCACTGCTAAGGCAGTTAGCACTGTTAAATGTGTCATTTTTTTTATGCATGCAAGCTTTTTTGCACACCACTCGGCAACAAGCAAGTACAAAGGCCATGAAGCAGAAAAATATATAACATCTGAAGTTGGAATGCAAGTAACACTAAAACTGTCAGCATTGCCTTCACACATCTTAACTTGTGTTACATCTCATGACTAGTTCAGCTAATGGCAATTATGCATAATAGGGAACACAGACATTCACATGACATCATTTCTGTCACAACACACACCAGAAATAGTGACATACTTGGAAAATGAACTGTCTCACTGCAAAGACTGATAGTCTTGGTGTAATCATAGCATATAAATGTATTACTTCATAGGATCATAGGAGGTTACTAGACTATTTGGCCTGAGGCTCTTATAAGCCTAGCCAAGAGGTTAGCCCATGTTTATTCAGCACCTGATGTCCCTGTCCATCAGGGACATGGGTGGAATTCCAGGGGTGTATTTTCTGTTTACCATCCATTTATCCAGGTTGTGCTTATAAAAGGGTTCACATTCAGATTCCTACTAAATTAAAGGGGTAAAGAGGTTCACATTCAGCCTCCTACTAAATATCTGCTATTTCACTGTATAAAATACTTGTGACATTGTGTACAGCAAATACTGTCATTGTCAAAATTTACCATTAATATTATAAAAGAAAACACTGGAAACATCATCTAACAAGGAATGTAGGTGACATATTTAGCATTTATGACATACAGTTATGTTGTGTAATTCAAATTGCAAAATAGTTGTCAATGCTTCCAGCTGACACATTGTATTAAAGCATCCATAGTAGGGTTTGAAACCCCAGATTAACTTTGTTATTCTTATATAGCCAACACATTTTCAGCTTGTGCCACAGAGACAGGTAAATGTTAGGAGCACTTCATTCAAACAATAAAATGCAGCTTGCTAGAAGGCATAGAATGTTGCCAGGACTGTTTGCACTCCTGAAGGCTACTGAAATTAAGATTTGTCTTTTTCCTTCAGCAGAGAACCAGGTTTGCACTTTGCCAAGCACAATGAAAATGGGAAAGGAAAAGAAAATAATTTAAAAAAACACGATGACTTGTAGTTTATTCATCAGCAGTTATACCATTATTAGGAAACTTACATAATTTTCACATCTGCTTTACACACTACAAGGAGCATGTATGCTACACATCATCAACATGTCATGTAGTCTCAATGGCTCAGAAAGGGAGAATCCACACAATAACAGGAGGACATGCTTGGCAGAGTACAGACAATTAGTCAAGACATAGATTGTTCCACTAAGAATTACTTCTTACTGTCATGATGAATTATTATGAGAGCTTATGCAGCATGATTGACAGACTTGACCACATTAGTCATGTAAATCATTTGCTGTTAAGCTGCTTTACAAGTTGCCATCTAAACAACATCCCTAGCTACTCTTATTATTAATAATGACAAAAGGTGACTATACAACTACAAAACTTCTGCAACATCAACTGACATGAGCTACATTCAAGGAATGGGACATTTAGCACATACTTTAGAATATGAATTTAATATACATTTTATTATTCATAGTTATTCTATACCCAGTTCAAAAAATAGTTGCAGCTGGATTCAAACCCTGCATCATCTGTCCTGTTTTTTTACCCCATTGCATTTAAACCTTGTGCTACAGAGATACTTAGGTATAATATGGAATTGCTTCAATTACTGCTGTTTAGAGTGTTTATCAAAGTACACCCCTTTGACTCTAAATTGTGCTAATGATGGCATTCAAAATTACATTTCACAGTTTGTATCTTGGGCAGTCGAATCTCATTTACTGCCTAGTACCACTGCCAGTCCAAAGTGCACATGGCCAAAATGCACATGGCCAAAATGCACATAAATGATGAAGCCAATAAAAAAAGAAATAGTAGCAAACATCATGGAATAATAAAGAAAATACAGGATTTGGAGGTTTCCTTACTTTGTCTGACTTACAACTAGATGTTATGCTCAGACAATATGCAATACCTCACCCAAAAGGCACACTACCTTGATTTGAATCCTAAAATCAGTGCAATGACAATGCACACTTGTGTTTCTTATCAGAAAATGTATATTTCATAGAGCTGTGACTTAGTAGTCCACTAAATTACAGGTGCACCAGAAGAAAGCTCAGAAAATTTTCCATTCTCATTTTCTTGAACATGAATGTGATATTGGCAACATATTTAGGATAATACTAGCCCACAAAATATTAAGGTTGGCACTATTGCAGCTATTTTTCCTTTTTATTTTCTGAGCACTTCTCCTTCTCTCTCGGTTTAATTAATGAAAATAAAATGGCATGTGCATTTCTTTGCATCTTTGTTTCAATGTGTAATATAGCTGATTAGCAATGCAGAACAACTTTTAATCTGTGGATAAAGAGTGTGCTATTAAAATAATATCAGTGTTATTAAGGTTATTTTCAAAGCTCACTCAAGGTTCTTCAACACTTTTTCTCAAGTGTAGTTTGCATGACATACCCACTTTAGAGAGAAGAGTCTCTGGAGTATTGTTTTGTTGCTGCAGTCAGAGTAATCATTCAAACTTTTTTTTTATTTTATTTATTTTATTTTACTTTTGTTGACCGGGATAGTCCGACTGGAGTAATGTCCATTTTCAGCGGAGGCCCGGGGAGAAAAGCCCCAAGACAAACAACAAGTTTAACAGTATTAATTAAAGGGACAATCAGACACGTACATATTGAATTATACAAAGACAGACGATCAATTCAATGGTTGGTTAAGTTACATAGAGAAGGTGGCGTAATACAATCATTAATAAAACAAAATAACAGAGTAAAGATTAAGTTAGGCAGGCTTGTTACAGTGGCAAAGCCATTTTAATGCCAGATGTTGTTTAAGTTTGGTTTTAAATTCAGTTAGAGAGGGGAGCAGCGTTATATCAGCTGGTAGTAGGTTCCGAGTTCTACCAACAGTGTTAGCAAAGAGGGAGTCACCAGCTGTATTGCAGATTTTAATGGATTGATATAGTAGTTTGTTTGAGGATCTCAGATTTCTGGCATTGCCATAGGGGGTGATAATATTTTTTAGGGTAGGTGTGTAATCAGGATATAGAAGGATTTTCTTGGCCAAAACCATAAGGTTGAACTTAAGAAGGTTAGGAAGCTCAAGCCAGCCCAAACTTGCCAGTTATTATCAGCTAACAGTGGTCAGGGTTTCTCCTTGCAGGTCTAGGGCATCTGCATACAGTCATGTAGCTTTTCATATGATGTTTACCTCCCTTTCACCAAGTGAATTTTTTTGTATTCTGGAATGCTAATGATTTAACACATCATTTGCATCTTCACAGTGCCCAGAGGGCTGCATATGATTGTGTAGCCATGGAACTTGTATTAGTGGAGGCTGGATGAAAAAAGAGCTAGAAACAGAAATTTGCTTTGATGACATGTACCTACTTTTTAAAATGATGTCTTGCAAAGTTATGTAGACATTTTATAAAAATGCTTTTTATTTAACATTAAGGATGGATTCTGATAGCCAACATCACCACTGGTTTATGTATAACTGTTATTTCTTTGCAATACAACTTTTTTGGAATGGACTTACATTATAGTGTACAATTGTGTTTTCTGTGAATTTGACCATTTGTTGCAAAAGACTATAGTATAAATTACAGACTATAGTATAAATTATTAGCAAGGTCAGGGTGTTTTATATATGTAGGCCAAAAATGTGTTAAGTTTGTGTGATATCTTACTGCCCACCCTCCACAACAGTGTAGATCCCACTGATAACAATGTTCTCCATTTATACTTATCCTTTGTAGATTAATCTTGGTAATACTGCAAAGTATTACAGAATGGCACAACTGTTGTCGTCCTTGCATACTTTCACCATTGCTTTTCATTATTTTGTTAGGGATATTAACTTGTGTGTAGTCAAAATGACCCTTACTCATCTAATTTTGTTTTGCATGATGGATGCATACATTCATACATATTTGTTTTATTACACAAAGTCAGTCAGATTTAGGGTGTCCAGTACATCTGCACCCCTTATGTCACCAGACAGTGACACAAAGAATGAACTTAGCATCCACGTGGTGTGCTGAGATAGATGATTCATGTTATTCAGAGGCACTTCATATAGTGCACACCTATGTCTGCTAGCGACATCTGCAGCTGGTGGTTCTACATGTAATTCATCATCTGGCCTTAATACTGTGATCCTGAACCTTGTTGTCTTCATTGCAAGAGCTTCCTGAATATGTTATTGTGCAACATGGCAGAGACTGTTGAATCACTTCAACAGAGGTCACTTGGCTGTACTTCAGGCCACTTCCTAGCAAGCCAAAATGAGTTTCTATTAACATTTTAGCAATCCATAATTACATTCAATGCTATACCTACTTTGATCTCAGCCATCATTTTATCCTTGCTCAGTGGGGTTATGTGGGCTTCTCATGGGTGTCAGGAGCCAAGGTTCCAGAGCATAACCTGCACCCCACCCACTAGATACCCTTGTAGATAGTCACCCCCTAACAAAACCTTGTATACAGCTGAACAGTGTGCCATATATGTGACTCATGAAATGTTCCTGGTTTCCCTGCACAAACATTATAGATTATCCCTAAGCCATTACAGACAGCCTGACAGTTCACAGAGTGCTATTCCTTCCTGTTGATGTATGCTTTTCCCTGGTCCCCTGTGAGTCTCTAAAAAGTACTTGTAGCTAGCATAACTATAATGCTGGGCATACTTCATATTCAACAGGAAGGATTTCCAGAAACTTTCTCCCTGGTCTCTGGTGGGGGAGGCAGAGGTTGTATAGTTCCTCTAGTACTTACCTGTCCACTGATCATCCCTATAGTATTTCAATCTCATGCAGTCCATGATAAGTTATGGGGCTCTGAACACCATTTTTCTCCTTGGCCAAGGTCTATCAACAGCAACATTGAGTTCAGTTTGTTGCACATACACATGCAGTAGATCAGCAGCCCCTAAAATATGTTTATACATGACAGTAACTAAATGCCAACTGGGTAATGCCTGTTTTTTTCCATAGCTTGAAAAATAAGGGATCTGGGTGACTTAGAATGTCATATGTGAGTTTGTAACCTGTTGAGTACACCTAGACAAATCTATGCTTCAGGAACCACCAAGAACAACACAATCAAAAAGAAAGAATGCATTTTAAAGGATTTTACCTTACAGCATATTCACCTGGCAATGAGAATTATGTGGGCACTGCACTTTCAACAGCTAGTGATACTGCTGTCAGTTAATGCAGAGAATTAGGGCTTTGAGCTGTTAACTATCTGCTTCCTGTAGTCCAGTGTTTGATTCCCATAGACTTTATCTGCATGTCATGTGACTCAAAGCAAGTTACTTAACCAAAAGATATTCCAGTAAAACTATAGTAGGCTCCACATTTGCCTCCTGGATCGTGTGCCTAATAACTGTTTATGAGCCTATATTCATTACCTGGACCCATATCATCTAACTACTCTGTTTGATTAACTTGAACTGCTTGGACAAGAAATCAGAACTCTGGATAGTCCATAGACGATAGCGGCATGTCCAAAGACTAACAGACATCATGCAGCTTCAAGATTTAGGTAACACCTATCAAAGAATTAACCACCATATTTGAGCTACTCAGTCTTTGAAGGGCAAGGAAACGACTACTGGCAATTCATAGGTTAGTACTAAGCTAACTGCCCTTGTGAGCCATTTTAAGCCTAGCCAATTATCTCTTGTGAGACTCAAACCTTGCAGCTTGTGTTTGTAAGGCAAACACCTTAACCATTAGGCCTCCCTCCCAACATAGATTAGTACTAGGCTAACTGCACTTGTGAGCCATTTTAAGCCTAGCCAGTTATCCCCTGTGAGATTCAAACCCTGTACCTTGTGTTTGCAAAGCAAACACCTTAGCCATTAGGCCACCCTCCCAACAATCACTTGCTATTCAGTGGTAAAGTGGGGTGTATTACAGCTAGACTCTTAAATCACCAGTCAATTATAACATTAGTGTTGGATATTATGAATATAAGGCTGAAATTAATTCTGTTGAAAATATGCTTAATATCTGTATAGAGTTTAAAATGTGCATTCATACTATATGTATAACAGACAGGCTTCTCTTCACAGCATCAAAAAGAAAATGCCTAACAAAGCAATATTAGAAAACAAGCATTACATGATTTTCTCATGTTTGCAGAACAAATATCTATTAACAGACATCCTTTTTATAAATTCAGCAATACGTGATGTTTTTTCTATAGGAACAGCTTATACAGATGTTTCCTTTCAGAATGGCATCCTCACATCAGCAAAGGTACTTAAATCACAAAAGGACAATAGAAAAGTCTAAAAACAGACATTATGTGACTTCCCACAGAAGGTCAGAAAAACATACCAAGAGGAAATAACAATCTGTGTGCGTGACTATCTCTCTATATAGCAATTGTAGTAATTCAGTTATGTGAAAGAAGGACAAAGAGAGGTATTTTGTAGAAGTCATCATTCATATCTGTAATGAAGGAAAACTTTGTAAATATATGCTACAAATCTGAAAGACTATGTGTGGTTTATTATAAAATAAGTTATCTGTAACTGTGCTTATAGCTGCAAAATATATTTCTTTATCAGTGTGCAATTTGAAAGGCTTGGTGCTTTAAACAGACTACAGATGGAGTCATGCAAAGCTCTGTGTGTCTGATTCAGCAGTAAACAGCAGAGCAAGACTGTGTGTCTTAAGAAGATTTTGGATCCAGCAGGCATAGGAGCAAAGCACGTGAATTTAAAATACATTTTTCAATTAGGGGACCAAAATGGATCACTCCCTCATCCTTATGAGTACGATTTATTTCTGCTGCTTGAAATTTGGCAAACCTTTTGGATGGTCAAAGTTCTCACCCAGAATTGAGGCAGATATTTTTCAATAAAAATTCTCAAATCTGACTTATTATGCTCAACATACTGCACTTAATGCTACATCTTGACTTTGTAGTAGCGGGCTGTGCATCACAGAAAGACAGCACATGACAACATGCAATTGCGACATGTTTAACTGCTCCCTTTGAACTCACATGAATACCACATTTACCTTACAAGACAAACATAACAGGTTAGAGCAATATGAGATCAACCTCCAGACTCTGTCACACTAAGAAAATGTTTATTTGCATGAAAAGGCTGACTATGTTGGTACTGTAGCAGGTGGATTTGCATGGGTGAAATCCTGCACAAATCTTAACCTAGAAGGTGTTGTCCTATAGTGAGTTATATGAACATATTATACCAAATATACGCTGTCATTATAAATGTAAAACATCTGCTTTGAGGCATGCTTATGTGCTTTGCATCCTACTGCAGTACCATGAAAGCCCCATCATGCCAACATCCTGATAAAGTAAACTAAGTAAGCTTTGTGTGCTGATTCTATTTCCCTAAACTGCCCAAACAGCAGACAGATGTCCTGCCCTGTCAAAATGACAAAGCTAAAATAATTATGGCAAGCAATTCCTTGGAAGCAAGTAAACATCCTAGATATGTCACAATGACTGCCCTGGTTTATCAAGCTTTGGCCAACAAATCAGCAAACCATTCCAAATATAATATTTCCATACAGAAAAAGGTAGAGAAATCTACCAAGCAGTTCTCAAAACAGTTTTTTTAATTTATTTATTGAATGAAGCACAGATCCCTACAATGCTTTCTTATTTCACCCAAAGCTCTCATTTAATAGAAACCTCAAGAGTAAGGCAAAGTTCCTCATAGAATAGACTGACTCCTATCTGATCTGAACCCATGTAGGACAGTTGGATGTAGGTACTCTTCCAGTCACACCAGATCATTATTCACTGTCTGACAGTTGCCACAGAAGATTAAGGAGCTGTTAAGCTGTTCCAGTGGTCCAGGGTTTGGTTCCCTCAGCTGCCAATGCCTAACTGTGTGACTCTGAACAAGTCACTTGACCACACTGTGCTCCCAGGCTGACCATGACAAAGGTCAATGGGGATCAGACCACTGACCCTTTTAGACAAATAAAAAAAAAATGTGACTGGATTCTAAGGAAATGAGAGGTCTGGTGTCACTGGATGATGAAAAGACCTTTGGAAGAATTCACCTTGAAGATCATATTCACCGACTTCAGTGCAATGAACTGCCCTCAGAAATTCAAAACACGTATCCAAACTCTATTCACTAAACTTCCAGGAACCACATCTATAATATAAATAGCTCATACACCAAAAAATCACAAACTGAGTGACTGTTCTCAACATTCAGTCTTTCCAAACACTGCACCCATGCCTCATTCACATGGGACAACAGATCTGAACCATCTATGAAGACAACAAAGACATTTTCCTTTCTGAACCATCTATGAAGATGACAAAGACATTTTCTTTCCTGGTTATGATTGTAATAGTTTATTTTTGATCATCAGCCTAACCATCTCTGTTGCTTAAACCTGAGAGCAGATAAAATATCTGGAATGATTTATAATTTCAAAATAATTACAAATCAGATCCATAGCTATTTTCTTTTTTCTTTTAGACTCAGACCATGTTAGCAAACCAAATTGTCTTTATTTTTTTTTCCTGGGCATCAGAATAGTAGTTAAAAAAATCTTGTACGTATGTTCCTCTGAGTATGCAGGCTTCCCAACAGATGGTGATGGGCTGAAATCAACAGTTAAGTAAAACATCATCTACTAAGAAATTACATACCTTGTTTGGCATCATGCCAGCAACATTAATATGTGCATGCTGCCTAAAGTCCAATACCTGTTGTAGATGTTATCCTTGCAACACAGCATATTTTGCAGAATGCTAGTGTGCTGTAGCTAGCTTTGTCTGATATGGGGAAACAGTATAGTGAATTCCAGATTAATATTTTTAATTTCAGCAGTACATCTAACAGTCCACATTCAAGGCAGATTCTGAGTTTCAAATGCAGATGACTTTATTAAACATACACTGACGACGGCACAAAATTGCATGCGTGCATCACTAAATAAGGTAATGTAATCTAGGGTTTTAGTGGACATATAATACAAGAGAAACATTAAAATAAAATGCATATCTACAAAAAAAGAATTTTTGTTTATGAAAATGCCACTTTATTGATCAACAGATGTCTTCCTTTTAGTAACTTAATTTCCTAACCAGGTACAAATTTAAGATTTAAGAAAAGTTCTTGTGTGCTAATGTTATGCTAGTGATACTTTAACATTTTGCCTTAGGACATTTTGTATCTTTTGTTCATGTCCATGAGCAAAACTAACCATTATTTCTGTAAGATAAAAACTGAAGTGGTAGGATTCTATGCTGCTATTCCTTTTAGTAAACTACTGAGTTAAGTATATTTATTTATTTTATTTATTGGCATTTGTTGACTGGGAAAGTCCACTGGGCAAAATCCATTTTCAGTGGAGGGCCAGAGAGAAAAGCTCCACAGTTAAAAACAACAAGAGGCAAACATATTACACACTTGAATTATAGATCTGGGGAAAAAGTCTCCACAGTTTAAGAAGGAAAGTTTCACAGAAATGTTAAATTATAGACCTGGGGAGAAAGTCTCCACAGTTAAAGAAACAAAATTTCACTAAAACATAATTGCAAACAAATGTTCTATAAATAAATATGCATGCACAATATCCCAGGTAAACTATTACCATAGTATAAATATGCAACATAGTAAAGGGCAAGTAATAAAGTATTTCCTGTCAAAGGAGTAGATTGAAATCAGACGTGTTTGAAGGCAAGGATTCTTGGTAAAATAAGTAAGGATTAAGGGAGCTAACATTGTAATTCACATGTGCAGCTTGGATTTTGTAAAAAGTAAGTTTTTAGTGCAGCTTTAAAGGGCTTTAGGAAGTCTACTTGGATAATGGAAGAGGGGAGGGTGTTCCATAGTTTGGCTATGTTGTAGGAATATAGGCATTGTCCTGCTCTCTTGTTGTTTTTAGCTACACTTAGAAGGGTTCTCTCTGAGGAGCGGAGGACTCGAGTAGAGGTATATGTGTGTATGACGGATTGGAGAGTTGGGCAGCTATTGGGTTGGAAAATTAATTTATTGGCAATAGTTAGTTGATTAAACTGGAGATAGTGATGAAATTCTAGCCAGGATAGGTTAGAGAGAGCATTACTGTGGTGTGAGCGGTTAGGCAAGTTAGATGCGATTTTTACTATCTTATAGTAGTATTGTTGTAGCTTACTATTGAGGGATGTGTGGAGGTTGGTGGAAATGGGGCTCCCATACATAAGAGATGGAATAAGCAAAGAGTTAGCTAATGTGATCCTAGTTTGTTTATCAAGGTAGAATTTGTGCCGGCATAATTTGTCCAGTTTGAAGTGGGTTTTCATTACTGTATTGAGAATATGTTGTTCAAAGGAGAGTTTATTGTTGATAGTATTTCCAAGCAGTTTTGTGAATTGCACCTGTCTGATTTCAGTTTTGTTATGGGAGGGAATTTTGAATTCTGTAGCTGGAGGTTTTGATGCGAATAATAACAGTTTAATTTTTTGGGGGTGTTAAGCATTAATTGGGAGTCATTCAGCCAGATTTCTATAGAAGAGAAGACAAATTGGGTGATTTTCTGCAGGTTAGAGAAATTATTGGAGGATGAGATAATATTTGAATCATCTGCATACTGAATTAATATGCTTTGATGTGAGACTTTATTTAGATCATTAATGAATATATTGAAAAGTAGAAGCCCTAAAATGGATCCTTTTGGGACACCTGTGTTGTTTGCTAATTAATCAGATAGTTGGTTTTGCCCTCTAACTGATTGCTGTCTGTTGTTTAGGTAGGAGGAAAACCAGGTTATTACACTTTGAGAGCAACCAAGTTTCTATAGGCATTGCAAAAGTTTAGGGTAAGATACTGTGTTGAATGCTTTTGAAAGGTCTAGTAGGAGCACAAAAGTGGGTAGGTCAGCATCAAAAACATTATTCACTTTATCAATAAAGGAGAGAAAAGCTGATCTTGTGCTATGGCCTGGGAGGAAGCCATGTTGAGTAGGAGATAGGAGGTTATTATTGCTGAGGTTATTGAGTAGTTGGATTTGAATAAATTTTTCTAGGATTTTTGACAGTGGGGAGAGAATGAAGATGGGCTGGTAGTTTGAGAGATCATGGGTATTTCCTCCTTTGTGAACTGGGCTAATAATGGATTTTTTCCACAGTAGGGGGACATATGATTCAGTGATAGAGTGACAGACTAGAATGCTGACTGGGTAAGCTACAGCCTTGGTTGCTAGTTATAGGTAGTCTGGTGCTAAGTTATCAGCAGAGAGTGAGCAGGGTTTTAATTTGGCTAGAAATTTTTGAATTAGTGATTTAGGCATGGGTTGAAGTGAGGAAGGTGGATTAATTAGAGAATTATTTGAGGGGAGTAGGGATGTATGGAGGTAATTTTAGAGATCAGATTTGTTTTTGAGGATCAGTCCTTGATTAGTTTTTGGATGGTGTCAATAAAATGGTTATTGCATATCTGGGCTATATGGAGAAGGTTTTTGTATCGGGTGATGGGATTTTGAATTTTTCCAGGATTCAGAAGGGAAGACTCAGATTTCCAGAATTTTTTTGGGTTTGTATTTTGGGAGGAGAAATAGCATGTCTTGTCAGATATGATGAGTTTTTAGTGACATTTCTACGTTTTTTATAGTTTAGTTCATTTTCTATAGTCCAGCATTTTTTCCAAATTTTCCAGGCTTTGTCTCTGGATAAGAGGGTTTGTTTGATATGCTTTGTCAACAAGGTGGCACGGTTTGGTTTTGACTATTTAGTACAAAGAGGTGCTAGGCTATTTAGTGTGTTCAGAAAGATATTCTTAAAATACCGTACAGCATCATCTAGGAGCAGTGATTTTAATAGGGAACACTTGTAAGCTTGAAGGGTAGTTATAAATGTTTCTTGGTTAAAGTGAGTAAGGTTCCTGATTGCTTTATATGTGTGAGGTTTGGGGATGTGCAACTGGGTTCTGTGGGCGTATGTAGGCAAGTGGTCACTTAGGCTGTTAGGTAAGGTACCTGTGTTGGTGTAGTAGTGGGGGTGGGACACTAGAATCCAATCTAATATAGCTTCTGTCCAGATGTTTAATGCTCATGTAGGCTTTGTGATAGGTTGAGTAAAACTATGGAGATTAATGTTAGTCTTAGGAGCTTTAGATATTAGGTTATGCCAGTTGATGTTTGTGTCTCCTAGAATGATCGTTTCTTGGGAACAGTAAGCTTAATCCATCCTAGGAAGTGTTCTAAATATCAAATTTCAAATTAGAATGAGAAAATATTGAGTTGAACATTATAATATAGAAGAAAAGAGAATGTTTAAGGTGTATTTAGCATAAGCTGTACAACTTTGGCTAATTCTGTGTTAGTAAATATGAGTAATGATTTATGAAAGTCCTAGTCAGTGTAAGCGCTTATTAAGCATTTCAGTCTCCATCTGAGCTGGGAACATAAGCAGTCTGTAGAATTACTCAGATTTTACTCAGATTTTCCACTCTCATTATTAAAGCATTGGCATGCAGTCGCATGGGTTTCCTCCTACAGTCCAAAGACATGCTGCAGGTGGATTGGACACTCTAAATTGGCCCTAGGTATGAGTGTGCACCTTCTGTGGAAGGTTGGACACTGGGTTGGCAACCTGACACTGTAAATTTTCACTGCCAATCATTCTGTGGACCGTTGTTTCTCTGTGGCGACCCTAACAGGAAAAGCTGAAAAGAGTAGAAGAATTATTAAAGCACTGGCAAATCTGCAGTCTTTTACTATCAATGTTTTGTGCAGTCCTGGTTATACTTGTGGCTTAAGCCAAAAGCTTTTTATACAATGTAGAAGCATAAAGTGACATTCCAAGAATATTGACTTTTTATCATCCCTGCCTTTTCAAAATGGAAAGTCTTTCATGGGACTGGTCCAACTATGATGTTTGGACACTTTTTATCTATAAAAGAAAAAGAGTTGTGCCTAAGCTATAGCACCCTTTCTGTCCCATTAGGCAACTGTGGAGTTAGGTTACTAAGACTGCTGTTATGTGGCTCTGTAGATTAAACCTGTTTAACTAGTATATGAATACAAAGGCTAACTGATATGATATTTTGCACAAAGACTATAACAATGGCCTATTTTAATATCTCATATTATATAACCAACCTTTGTTAAGAATGAAGGTTCTTTACCGTCTGTGAATGAAAATGTCATCCCCGCGTAAATTAAGCAGCTAGTAACTGGAAACTCCATATTCAAAACTGAAAACCTAACCATGCATTTGAGCATACTGGCCAGTCTATAAATGCTGGACCCTATAAGGAATAATTTGGCAGATTGCTTATCTCCTGAGTTTGGGTGGAGAGCTAAAGCCACTCAAAGCCCTAACAACAGCAACCACCAGGAGACATATAGCTGCTGATTTTTCATTTATTACATGTACTAACAGCTGTGTTACAACTTGTCAATAATAAAAAAAAATCATAGTCTAATAAAAGAATACACTAAGGCAATAAAGTTCTTCTGGTTGCTAGCTTATTCTTTTGACTGCAATTGTGTTGTATGGAAGAACACTAGAATGCTACTTCGAACATCTTCACCCAAACATTATTCCACTACTTCTTAAATCAGTCTGTCTTACACTATGCCAAAATATCTGTCATAATCATCTAATGAAAGGAACAATGCTGACATACTGGATTCACAGAGAGGTTGTATAAACTTCCAAACATTATCAGTGAGATATATTCAACCTTGAATCATACCCTAAGTTTGGACAGCCTGCAGTACAACAAAATGCAAGTATATATCCTCTTAGTTCCAGCACTGCCTAAGAAAGTATGCAACTCTCATGTTTTCAAACATGCAAAACCTTTTGTTTAAATATTCTTAAAAAGAAAGCAGTACTACCTTATCCTCCTCTGAACTTAATGCTTAGCAAAGAGCTCTTAATTGCCAGGAAACTGAATGCCAAGGCAGCAGAAGCACCACTAGGTGCCCAGCTGAGATACTCAATCAAAGCTGAAGCAAAAGCATTTGGTACCCTGGAGAGCACCTCTATTTGACATCCATTATTTTGTAAGCAATCTCTCAAATAATCATATAACATAATATGACAATATTTTAACAGTTTTGATAGTCTGCAAACTTTTATTAAGTGATTAAATACGCAAACATTTATACACATCTTGTGAGCGGACATTGTTTACATGTTATTGTTTAAGGTTGTTTAATTACACTTAAAACAAACAGGACTGCATAATGCTCAGGTTACAAACTATGTGTTAATGATTGTGATGATTTAATTGTCAGCTTGCAATTTGTCAAATGCTTCAACTTCTTTTTAAATATTTAAGATCACCTAAAAGTTGGCACCTAGGAAAAGTGCACTCTTCATCCCACCCTATCTATGAGACTGCTATCTGTGTGAGATCACTGGGCAGAAACATTCCATAAACTATAGAAACAGAAGCACATCACTAGGGAGTTAGTGGTACAAGCCAAATACTCTGCTCATCCTTTTCTCTTCCTCTTTTTCTGTGCCTCTTATGTCACTCATCCCGCCAGTCAATAGATGCAACATCAATACTTTACTCTAGAGAGGCATTTACCTCAGGCATAACTGTTTGTTTTACTCACATAGGTTCAACAGAGGTAGAATGAATGGCTTGCCCTGCCATAGAATTGCAGTTTTGCTTTTCACATCATTGTTGTTCTATTTTGTATCCTCCTGGTTTTCTCCTTTACTTATATAATTAACCTTCTCTGAGCCAAGCCTATGGATTATCTTCTCATTTTTTTTTTTGGTCATTGGTCCATGGATCTTGTTTTTTTCCAGCTTCCTCAGCACCCTTTCTTACTCTATATTGTGCCACTCCTGTATCCTTTACACGAGTATCAGTGGGAATGTAAATCCCTGACTATTCTTACATCACAAATATATGTCATCACACAGAACAGGAATTAAATGCAAAAATGTCCACAAACAAGAGCACACATCACTTCTTCTTCTTTCGGCTTTTCCCAGTTAGGGGTCGCCACAGGAGTTTTACTGTGTTGAGTTGCCAGCCTGGTGCCCAACCTTCCACAGAAGGCACACACATGCACACACTCACACCTAGGGCCAATTTACAGTGACCAATTCACATACTGCATGTCTTTGGGATGTGGGAGGAAACCGGAGCACACTAAACATCACTAAATCTCTCTGCACATTTACTTTAGGGTAATATCTTGCAATAATATCCACTGTAGTAATTTTTCACTGTAAGGGAACAAGTACTGTCCTTCCAGTCTTCTCTTGCAAAAGGAAAAATCAGAAGCAGCGCAACACCAAGCCACAAAGATGAGCTACAGTGAGTCTACAAACACAACTGAATAGTCAGCTGTGCACTGTGACCTTACATAATATTCACATTTAATCAGGCAGTGAGCACCAAGGAAGCCGCCCCATATCTAACCGTCTTTTTTGCTCTGTTTAGCTTTTCTTGCATCTCAGCTCTTAGGGCACTTCACAGAGTTCACAAAAAGTTATCTATGTGCTGTAATCTGTATAAACAGTGGTGTGTATCAAGCATAACTCATGCCACTCTGGTGTCAAACATTTTCTTCATTTTAATTAGACCATTTAATTTTAACTGGATATACAATTGCATACGTATCATTTTACATGTAAAGTCATAATATTTATTTATTTATTTATTTATTTATTTCAATTTGATTACCGGGGAAGTCCACTGGGCCAAGAAGTGCCCATTTTCAGCGGAGGCCCAGGGAGAAAAGCTCCACAAGCAATACAATGAAACAATGTTACATAAAGTTAATGGTAAAATACAAGAGTAAGATTCATACAGTCAGGAAATGCATTTACATAAAATGTGCATGAAGAGCAAGCATAATAAACAAGCAATACAATGAAACAAAATTCATACAGTCAGGAGAAAAAAAAACAGACTGAACAAACTTGGAGTCAAGAGAAAGTCAGATGAGTCAGGTTAAGCTAGGGGTAGAGAGGAGCAGGAATATTAAACGTGCTGGAAATGCAGGATGAGATAATGGAAGAATGTTTATTTGAAAAGTTTAGATTCTTTGAGCAGAAAGAACTCTTATAACAACCTATGAGCTCTTCATTTCACTTTACTGAATCATAAAAGAAAAACAAATATGACCAGCATAGAATGCCTTTAAATGCACAGATTATTGAAAATAATAATCATAATGACATCGTAGTATAACGAACGTCAACTTTATACACTAAATAATTGAAGATTAATTTGACACAGTTATAAAAAGGTAGGTAAGTGGAATTGGTTCTATAAAAGGGTAGGTAAGTGGAATTGGTTCTATTCTGTCAAGAAATGATGCTTGACTTTCTTAATTGAGAAGGTAGTATCAGTACAGATCACACAGTTCTTGTTATTAAGGCTATGACCAGTGTTTGATTTTTTTTTTCTATGTTGAGTAAAGGAAACATGCAATAATGGCAAGAACAACTATTAAGTTATTTTCTTTATTGTTTGGGTAAAACCTTATAAACCATGGACCAGGTGAAGGGCTTCCTTTTCACTATGAGTCTGAAAAGTTGTATGCATTAATCTAAAACAGGTTGATTGCCAAATCGGGGATAAAAAAAAAAAAAAAAAAAAACATACAAATCCTTTTAGAAAAAAACACACAAGTAAAACTGCAAGGCAGATTATGCAAAGTCACTAGATATAAACTATATTAAGGCCAAACAGCAAAAGTTACTCGTGTTTTGAATAATCATTATCACCTCTTTCAGTGCTTCAGTCATGGGTTCAGATCTGTAGAGTCTGAGATCGTGTTATTTAAATAGGATATCAATTTGGGTTACACTTCTCTGCGGTTAATTGCCTAAGGCTGGAATGCAAAACATTTCAGAAAAAAATGTGAGTGTTCTTATCATTTGTTTACCAAATGTTGTTCTCCATCATTGCTTTCAACAGGTAGAATCCTGTTTAACACATACTGCTGCTAGGAATGTTCTTACAAAGCTTAACAGTTAGTTTGTATAGTTAATAATATGAAATGGTAGTTAGTTTGAATAATTATTGTTATTTAGTAATAGGGCAGCAGTTGATAAATCTGAAAGCCATTATAGTTTCAGAGTATTCAACTGGAAGCTATTGGATGCTGTATATTATAGCTTTACCAGCTATTTGCTTTGTCATTGATTTATCAAATGCAGGCTAAAATAACAATATATTCTACAAAATTTTAGTCACACATCTCATGAATTAAAAAAAAAATAATAACTGAATGTAAGCATCAAAGTCATCTCAAAAGAAAGCAAGTTACACTGAGTTGACAAATGTGTTATATTTTAGGTGCTTTAAACAATAAATGAAAAATAAAACCAGTGTCCAGGTTTGCCTCTTGGGACATGTGCATCCATATAGCCAAATGGCATGTATAAAAAAGTGAATAACACATATAAAAATGATGAAAATAATTACAGGGACGTGCCATTATTCGCAGCCAAGGATTTGTGGTATTCATTGCAGTAATCCGCAAAGAACGGCACTACACCTGTATAAAATAATGGCAGTAGAGGTTATTCAGGCTGCGTACAGGAATGAGCAGGCATATTGATAAACATGCCTACTTAAGGCAAAAGCATAAAGTACATGAACATAAGCAATAAGCCATGTCCAGTTACGTGCACAAGGTGCCATAGACATTGGCTTATTAATGTGAGAAATAAAAGTAATTGTAAAAGTGCCTCATGTTCATACAAAATGCATAAAAAGACCCTGAATTAATGTGAGTAAGTTTAGCAGTATGCTAGCATAAAAGGTATACTTATCAGCATGTATCTGCTTTCTATGTGCACTAGTATTCAGAGTTCCGGAACAATTCTGAATACGTATATCCAAGAGCATGATCTCCTTGTCAGAATAGTTCAATTTAAATTTCAGAAATTATGTTGTCCCATTCAAATAATCAGCACAATTTTTAAGGGTGTCTTCATCTCCCTTCCAAATAATAAGGCAATCATCTACAAACTGCTTATATAATAAAAGATTGGTATTCAAGGGTTCTTTCCACTAAATATATACTGATTTTCCTACTGATTAAGAACTAAATTAGCATATGTGTTTGCCATGGAAGTGCCCATGGCTACACCTGCTATTAGTAAGTAAAGTTTTAGTTAGGAAGCAAATGCAATTACAATATTTTATTGTGAGTGGATGGTTGTATCATGTGTTATAATTATTTGTTTTATATAAACTGAATGTGTTTTAACATGTTGATTATGAAGCACTGTGGAAGGGGAAAACCCGGCAGCTTTGCTTGCTTACCTGTTTGCTTTTTATTAAATTATGGAGTGTTTCTGTGTTTTTTTGTTTTAGATTCCTCGCTAACCCATTTCTTGTAACCTGTGCTGAGCTGTGCAGCAGTGGTTTGCAGCCCCTGTATAGAAGGAGGCACCTAGAGTTGAAACATTCCATATAAATATTCCTCTACCATTTTCTCAAGTATCTATTGGAGTTTAGAGCAGTTAGTTTACCCACTGAGAAGTATTACCACAAGAGTGTTTTTCTAGATCAATCTTAGACCTCTCTTTCCAGCCCAACAACTCTGAACTCCGAATGCACCACCCTTCATAGATTACAAAAGAGTAACCACAGCCATGGATGTGCACTTTGCTAAGTTCTCTGTACCCAGCCTGGTGGAAATGAGCATCTTGATACAATGTAACAATTGAGTCATGCTTACTGGCAGCCACCTTATTCTTAAGCAGACTGTCACAGTATGGGGCAGCTGTAATTACTATGTCTTTGGAGGGAAAAACTCTCACTTACAGACACTCATCTCCAAAAAGGTTGCCAGTAACACACATACTACACCTACTACGGATAAGACACATAAAATCTCATATGCTGAGGTTGTTAAAAGCAATCTGCCCAAACCTCAAAGGCCTCCCAAACACTCTACAAAGACAACACTCCACAGGACACATACAACCACATCTCACAATGTCTCAACCTCTAAGTGCTTAAGGCAAACTGCCCCACAATCCAATAATCTGGTCATTGGAGACTCTATTGTTAGACATACTGATTCCCTCCTCACAAGGCCGAGCAAGAAGACAGTCACAGTCAGTTGCCTATCGGGGTAAGGATCTGCCAGATCACACATGCACTCAGGACATTGAACCACAAGTACCAGTATGACTCTGTTGTAGTCCATGTGGATGTTAATGACCTGAGATGTACATCTCTGGACTATATGAATAGAGATATGATGTAACTTTCAGATTATGTATCCCATGCAAGTATGAGCCTAGTATTGAGTAGCATTCTAAGTTCTCCAAGGATGATGTCACAATATAAACAGAAGATGATTGAATTTACAATTGGTTTAGTTACTGGTGTCATTCTAAGGGGGTCCAGTATTTGCCAGCTTAGGAGGACAAGACTGAGAGACAATGCTGCTGCACCAGGGATGGTCGGCACTTGACCACAGTAGACTTTTAGATATTGGCAAAAACATTATCCACCCCCTATAGTGCCCTTTTTAGGCAATGACAGTCTGATAAGTCTTACAACATAGTATATTTTACACCAGATAAACTAAAGGTTTTACTGCTCAATGACAGGAGTCTCACCAGGAAATTCCACTCCCTGGAAACACTTCTCACCCTGGAGAGTATTAATATCTTTGCAGTTACTGAGACATGATTTAAAACTGCAAAAGGCACCTCATCAGTATAAGGCTATAATGCCGACTACATATTTAGACCAGTTACTGGACAAGAAGGGACAAGTGGTGGAGGTTAAAATCTACATAAAAAGTGAGTACACCTCAGAATTGGTCAAACAATGGAACATGCTTGTGCTAATCCAACTAACCTTACATAAAGTCCAGTATAATATCTTTGCTAGCTATAGGTCCCCATTTATGACCCAAGATAACCATACCACATACCTGAATGTAATGGAGTCACTAACAATTCAGCCCAACACCATATTCATGGGTGATTTCAACTATCCCACCATAAAATGGAATATATACACAACCACTAACCTGCAGGCTCAAAGATTCATGGATTTTGTCAATGCAAACACCCTGGAACAGCTACTCTGCAACTTAATATGGGTGCAAAGATCATGGATATGATATTCACAAATATGAGGTGAACATTGCACCCACCTTGTGTAATGTCCTCAATGGTTACATCAGATCAAAAGTGTTAACTCTTGAAATAAATATAAAGGCTTAACTCCCATCAAACCCAAGAACTTGTAAGAACTTTTCCAAGGCTAAATATCGCCTACTAAGTGAAGACAGCTAAATTCCAAGCACCCACACACTCAGAGAACACTGTGGTCTATGCGGAAGGACTTATGGAAACCCTGTGCAAGCATGTAATTAACAGCATAGAAACAGCAGTGACAAACTGAAATAAACTTAGGACCAACTCCAAAAACAAGCCCCCTTGGTAGACACCATGTATAAATAGGTTGTACAACAAAAGAAAAGAAAATGTCCAAAAATAGGAAACAATATGCGCAAAAGACAAAAAAAAAACTCCCTTTTCAGTTTAGCAAGTAACTTAACCAAAAGACATTTTTCAGTTATATATGAAACCTTAAATGGGACACCCAACATTGTGCTCAACTAATAGTAAATATAACTTCTTATACCAAACTAGGGGATACAGCAAATTTGCTGGCCAATAAATTTAGCTCTCATTTCACTCCCTATCACCCTCAGTCCTTCCCCCAAGGAAATACCCGCTACCATTTTTCACCAACTAACATTAAAGAACAGGTCCTCGCTGTACTCTCCAGAGTTAAAAACACTGCATCAATGGGTCCTGATAATATCCCAGGATGCCACCTAAATAGCTTGAAACATGACCTGGAAGGCACACAAGAATCTATATTCAAGCACACCTTCAGACATGCCTCTGTGGAATGTAGGACTATAACAATCATCCCTCTACACAAAGGTGGATCTTCAACAGACCCAGGAAACTACGAACCCATACTTTTGTTGTTGAAGTCATAAACAAAGACAGAGGAAATCTTCAAACACTGGACCTATCCCAGTTCTTTTTTGTCAAGAGCAAGTTATGCCTACTAAACTTTTTGGATGTTTTTGCGAAGGTCACTAGAGCCATGGATGAGGACAAAATGGTACATACTGTCTACTTTGACGTGGCAAAGCATGTGACACAATACCTCACTAGGGTATTATAGATACACTCACAGATTTAGGCATAAATCCCTAAACCACCTAATGGATAGCCAAACAGTCAAATAGGAGTTTGTGGCTGGCATAACGGTTAAGGTGTTTACCTCATAGACACAAAGTACAGGGTTTAATTCTTACCTTTGGGTTGGAAAATTTGGCTAGGCTTAAAATGGTCCATTGGGGATCTAGCGTAGTAATAACATATGAGCCTATGAAGATAGGACACATGAAGTTAAGGTGAGGAAATTCCCCTCCACAAAGAGGCCTGTTACTGCTGGTGGGCCATAGGCCTCAGTAATGGGAATTCTCATGTTTGGAATATATTTATTTGAAGTCAAGACATATTATAGAGAGCCTTTGGCTGACCAAATTTGCTGATGACTGCAAGCTGGAGGCAATCACTGAATCCCCCAAATATGTAGATATCCTTAATAATTGATGTTACACCCATGGCCTGAAACTCAATGCAAAAAAATGCATAATCATACCCTTTTGGAAGACAACCACTTCTGTAAATTATAATATAGATACCACTCCCCTAAGAGTAGACTTAGTGGTAAAAGACTTGGGGACTGAGGTTGACAGTACCCCAAACTTTGATCATCATGTGTCGTGGTAGTGAGAAAATACTTTTACAACTTATAAGTAAGAGCATGGCATCTGCATCTAATGAGATCATAGTCCCATTATACTCAACCCTCATTAGACCAATAATTGAGTATGGTGCACCCTTCAACATGTACCTGACCAGACATTTGCAACAGCTGGAGCAGCCACAGAGGTCTGTCTCTCAAAGAATACATAGGTTCATAGGTAGGTACTAGGCTATTAGCCTTAGGGCCTATACAAGCCTAGCCAAAAAGGTACCCTGGCTTTTGCCACCCAAGAAAATTATTTTCCTGTGCCCCTGTCAAACAGAACCACAGAAGTGATCTCCGGGGTGAATTACATATTATCCATCCAATCATCAAGATTTTTCTTGAAGAGTGCTAATGAGGAGCTCTGTTTGACATAGACAGGTAGTCTGTTCCAGAGTATGGGAAGTTTCTGGGACAGGAATCTATCCCTCCAGCATTTTCTGTTTACTGTGGTGACAAGGTTTAGGTCCCTAGAGTGTGTAGCTCGAAGGGATTGGGATTTCTTTAAGTGGAGCATGTCCAACAGCTCTGGGTTTGACATAGCTTTGTATGTTAGGCAGAGATCGCCTCTGAGTAGGTGATATGCGATGGAGTAAAGCTGGAGTTTTTTGAGACAGTCTGCGTAAGGCATCTGTTTGAGGCCAGTAATCCTCTTTGTGAGGTATTTTTGTGGCCTTTCCAGTTGTTGTAGATGTCTTGTGAGGTACATACCAAAAGGGGCATTGTACTCTATAATGGGTCTAATGAGTGATGAGTAGAGGGCAACAATGACCTTTTTTTTTCTGGACGAGAAACCTTTTGTGATGAGGTGTATCATGTAGACGGATTTCCTGACCACTGTGATGATGTAATTATCAAAGGAGAGAATACTGTCCACCTGTGTCCCAAAGTCTCTTATCACACTTTCAGTGTTAAGTAGACTACCGCCTATGTGGTAGTTCATGGGTACAGAGTTTTTACCATAGGGGATGACAATGTACTTTTTGGCATTGAGCTTGAGACCATGTCTTTGACACCAGGCATCTGTCTCAGTGAGGCCCTTTTGTAGGATGTCCACATCATTAGGAGTTTTGATTATGGCTCCTAGTTTGCAGTCATCTGCAAATTTAGTTAGCCAAAGACCTGTGTTAGCCTGTACTTCAGAGAAGTAGATACCAAACAGGAGAGGACCCAGGACTGAACCCTGTGGTACTCCACTTGTCACTGGTCTGAAGTCTGATTTGGAGTCTGCTACTTTCACAGTGTGGGTTCTGTCAGTAAGCCAGTTGGCAACCCATCTTGTGACATAGGAATTTATACCTAGTTTAGTGAGTTTGTCTATAATTCCAGAGTGGGTGATGGTGTTGAACGCCATGGCGAGATCTAGATAGGCTGTGTGAACCACCTTACCCTCATCTATGGCTTTGGTGACTACTTCAAAGAAGTCTGTCAGGTTTAGGAGACATGATCTGCCTTTTACAAACCCAAACTGTGTGGGGTCCAGAGTTTGGAGATCTCCAATGTTTTTGTTTATGAGTTCCATAATGATACGTTCCATGGCCTTGCAGACGAGGCTCGTCAGGCTAATGGGGCAGTAGTTCCTGAGGTCTGTCCTGGCCCCCCCCCCTTTGTGGAGTGGGATAACTGTCATGGTGCACCATTCAATGGGCACAAAGCCTGAGGTGAGGCTATGATTGAACATGGTACTTAGGTGGAGGGCCAGTTCATTCTGTAGTTCATGTAGAAGGCAGCATGGGATGTTGTCAGGTCCCATGGATGCTGTGTTCCTGGTTTTGGAGAGTGAGATTTTACCTGTGCAGCCGTGATTACAGGAACTTTGCATTTTTCCGGTATAAAGATGGGCCCTTTAGGGGGTGAGAGGGGGTAAAGTTAGCACTGAACCTGTCTGGCAGTATGTTGGCAATATCAGTTGGTTCTGTATATTTAGTGTCATTGTGCTGTAACTCAGTGCAGATCTCAGTGTTGCCATTGAGATTTTTGACATAGCTATAGAATGCTTTGTGGTTGTCTTTAGAATCAGTGGCAATTTTGTTTTCATAACTAGCTTTGGAGGATTTTATGAGGGATCTCAGCTTCTTACTGAGGCTGTCCAAGGAGTTCCTCCAATCGTGGGATTTTACTCTTTTTTACAACAGTTTCTTTTTTCTGTTGTAGAGTTTGTTTATGGCAGAAGACCACCAGATTGGCTTTCTTTTTTTGGAGGATAGCATCTTGGGTCTGTTAATGATAGCAAGATCCATGCACTTGTGTAAGTGCTTATAAAGTGCATTTGTGTAGGATTCAGCAGTTGTACCTCTATTGTCCATCTGCATGGGTGTCGTGAAGTTTGCCACTTATGTCTTAAGAAGTGTGAAGTTGGCTTTGGAGAAATTTTTTACAGTTGTTTTCCTAATGGGGGTTGGGAGCAGGATGTGGATGTCTAGGGTGATTAGCTTGTGGTCAGATCTGACCAACGAGGAGCTGACCTCTGGTGTGGAACACCGGTCATCCATGTTGGTAATGACCAGGTCTAGGATATTGCTGCCTCTGGTGGGGGTGTAAAGAATATGTCTTCTGCAGACTGCCTCAATGCCCTGCCCCTGTAGTGGGTCTCCTACAGACTACTGAGGGGTGATCTCTGCTTTACCTACAAGGCATTCTCTGATCCAGCTCAGATAGATCTGCCACAAATCTACAAAGTAAAGAGCACTAGAATTGCCTCATATAAGGGTTTAAACCTTGTGTGTCACATAAGCAAAACATGTTGGAGGACATGTATGTGTCTCAGAGATGACCCCCTGTCTGGAACAGACTCTCCATTCACATGAAACGGAGCTCTTCCCTTAGCCTATTCAAACATAATTTGGACCAGTGGCTGTGATATTGCAAATTCACCTCTGGTTTGTTGCCTGTGGCCCTTATGGACAGACATACCCTCTTTTTACTCTATTGAGTATATTTTTTTCTAAGCATCAAATCAATATGTCTTTTTTTTTCAATCATATTATGTCTACAACAGTATAAATGAATGCCTCCAGCATCAGGTGCAATATCATTAATCCTGAAACAATCCCTTTAATACTTTTAGGGAGAAGCAGATGAAAATGTCACTTATGTGTATTAAGTGCTGGAGGGTCAGCATTTTGAAAGATATGCCCATTTTTAAGTGAAAGATATACAAGTGGGGTAGCACTAAGAGCTTGCGAGTACAAAATGGAATTTGTGTCCTACACCCTTGCACAATTGTGGCAATATAAGCTCAAAGCTCCTTGATAAGACATGGAAATTCCCAAGGTTGTACATACAAAGTAAAGAAAATTAATTTGCTGCAGAATGACAAATGGTATGAGTACTGTTCTAATGAAAATAATTAAATAATAAATAAACACGGCTCCTGAGAAGATGCAATGCTGCTGTTATTTAAAAGATTGTTTCGATGTTAAAGGATGTGATGCTTACTGCAGGACTCCTTTAAAACATAGGTAAATTAGACAAAAATGGGAAAAAAGAGGTTGTGGATGGATGGATGGATGGATGGAAGAAACTGAAAGATGAATTAGAACAAGACAGAGAGAGAGAGAGAGAGAAAACTAACTGCTTGAAAAGCTGTATTCTGGGGAATCAAACAACTGATGACATTACAAACAGATCCAGGAGAATACATATGTCTACTATTGGACTGCAGAAGAAATTCAAAGGATGAGTTCTGAATTGTGTTTGAAAAGTTAATAAATGATGCAATGCACCAACCAGAACACTTAAACTCTCACATTAAAAATGATTTTTAGATTGGACCTATTGCCATAGCAGGAAGCTATCCGAGCATATTTTGCTGATAATTTCCTGAGATCAAACAGGAGACAAGTTAACAGAAAGCAAAAGATGTGCGTCAATTGTCCATTGTAGAAAATGCTAGCTGAGATTTATGGTGAGTCAAAGGACTTGTATAGGTCAAATTAAATAATGAAGAAATGCAGATATACAATAGACGCAGATAGCAGCAAAACTAATGTTCCATGTTTTTATTTTTGTGTGGAAAAATAAAATTAAAACTATGTTAAAATCAGATCAACAAGCTGTAAAATAAATTGAGAGTGATATAGATAAGAATGCAACACACATATTTCACGTTAAGGAGACATTTTAAGAAAAAAAGAGTTGGAATAGGATATATACTGATGGTGAGTCACTAAACAGTTTTGGACTTGAGAAACCTCTAAGTTGCCAGAAAAGATTAACTAAGAAGTTTGGATCATGGACTTCATGGACTGTAATCAAAGTGTTAGTCATCTACAATAAATAAACTGAAATGAGAATAGATCCATTGGTTGTTTTTACTTTGTAATCAGGCTGACCTTATGAAATATTTGCTCTCTTTCTCTGTGCCACTAATTTATTGTCATGCATGTATAATTAGATTTTGTTTAAAAGTAAACATTTCATTTGTTCATTCTTAAAAACTTATGGCTGATGTCTTGCTTTATCAGTGATAAGTATCTTCACAACATCAGTGTGCCTGATGGTATAATTTATTATATGTGAATGCTAACTGGCTCACTGGAAGACTGTTTAATGGGATGCTTAGCACCAGACTGATAGTCTGATTGATGAGATCACGAACATGAATTTATGAAATTTATGAATTTATGAAATGGGGTACTATTACTGGAAAGGTACCAGTAGCTCCTATTGTTGAGGCAGTAAATATGGTTCATGTGTATCTAAAGATGATCAAAAGCTATATGTTGAAGACAAAAGATTAGGAAATATGAATATACATTCTGAAATGATGAAACCCCAGAAAGCAAAACTGCAATTAAGAAATTAGTTTATCATATTTCACCAATGAACTGAGGGAGGAGCTAGGAAGTGGACCTTGTATTTAAAGGTGGACTGGCATGAGTCAGTCATAGTCCATGTGGGTGTGAATGACCTGAGACATACCTACTTGGACTATATGAAGAGAGACATGATTGAACTCTCAGAATATCTGTCACTTGCAGGTATGAGCCTTGCATTGAGCAGCATTCTACCATCTCCAAGGATGATGCCACAATAGCAGCAGAAAATTATCAACTTTAACAACTGGCTTAGCAACTGGTGTCAATCCAAAGAGGTCCAATACTTGTCAGCTTTGGAGGTCATGGTTGACAGGCCATGCTCCTTTGCCAGGGATAGCCTTCACCTGTCACCTTTAGGCTTTCAAATATTGGCCAAAACATTATCCACCCCTATGTTACCTTTTTAGGCATTGCCAAACAGACAAACCCTTCAACATAAACAAGTGGGTCTATATTAAAACACAAAGGTTTACTTACCTGAATACCTAAACGGTGACACATATTCTGTGAACCGCAAATACACCGAACGCCCTAAACCATGAAATTCAAAAACTTAAACCGTCATAGTTGTCCCACCCCACCGCCCGCTACATACTACCTACCCAAACAAACTAAATTAACCACATACATACACTAACCAAAACCCTACTTCCAACCCTAAACTAAACCCTACTTCTAAACCTACACTAAATCTTGCATATACCGCCATGTATGCACTTACTTTAACCCGCACCCTAACCCTAAGGTCCGTAACTATCGCACACTTACCTTAAGAAGCTATACCCAAAAAACTAAATAATCTATACACATACACTTAACAAAACCCTACTTCTAACCCTACACTAAATCTCACATACATTACCATCTATGCACTTACCTTAACCTGCACCCTAGCCCTAAGGTCCGTAACTATTGCACATTTACCTTACTGACCTATACTGCTGAAGGGCCAGCCATGACGATTCGGTGTTTTGGATTTCATAAAGATTATAAAAGGACAAAAAGAATTAACAACAAGGTAGATTATATTATTACATATACTAGTGACATCAATAATATACAACAAGTCATTCAGAATAATTGGAACATCCTAACTATGGACACACGAACAAAAGAGATCATAGGTAGTAATCCTAGATTCCTATACAAAAATAGTAGGAATCTAAAAAGGATTTTATGCAATGACCATCATACAGTGATAAATAGAATAGATACCACTGAACCACCAAACAAGGGCACTTTCGCATGTCAACAATGCAACAGATGTAAATACATTACAGAAATTCAGCCATTCAAACACCCTACCACTGACTATGTTTTTATTCCAAGGTTCTATGCCAATTGTAATACATGCAACTTGATCTATCTTGCCACGTGTACAGTATGCCAGGTTTTTTATGTAGGGTTAACTAAAAGAAGATTGCAAGATAGAATCTACAATCATTTATATGACATCCGTAAGGTTGTAGAAACTAATGCACTAGCCAGACATACCATTGATTATCCCACACACCAGTTTCGTTTTAGAGCTTTACAAGTGATACCACAGAATATCAGAGGTGGAGATTCAGAAAATGATCTAGCACTAGCAGAATTGAACTGGATACTAAAACTAGGCGCACATCTTCCCCCGGGCATTAATAATTATTTATCAATTAAGCCCGCACTATTGAGTAGAAGATAAATACATTGTATATATTTCAATTTGATATAATTGTATGCCTTTTTTTTAAATGCATGTTTATATTTACATGACATTCTTGAATATATTGTTTGCACTACATACTCTTCTAGTTAGATATATTAAATATATTTACTCATTATATATAATTAGATTAGTTTGATATATTATACATTTTTAAAATATTTACATCCTCATCCTATATATACTTACGATTTATTAAGTAATTAACTTACACTCTACATATATTGGTGATATATTATTTTTAGTTTAGATATATTTTCTGTAATATATATATACACATATTCATTAAATATCTAAATATTCATATATATTTTAAATAAATTGTATAACCTATATTTTGAACACCTATTTGTATCTTCAGCTAACTATGCATTACATCATAGTAACCATGTGAATTTGTAATTGATAATTAATAGATGCAATAACATTGGAATGTATTTATATCATGTAAGAAATTTATTTTCACGATGACTATATAACATTCACTATGTGCATATATAAGACACTTGCACCTATATTCATATAGATATATAGTAAATTAGCTAGATGTAGATGTAGATATACTAGCAGAGTTTATTTAGGCAGTTTGATATATACGGAGCGAATTGACAAAAATTTTTGAGAGAATTAAGCTTTTGCCTTTTATAAAGCATATGAGCTTTTTTGCACCTAGTGGCAAAAGATTTAACATGTATATAATATATAATGAACGTACATTTTAATGAAGTTTTAAATTTTAATAATGAATTATTTCAATTAGTTATTTTAATTAAGTGTTTTCCCGCGTTAGCGGATATATAAATGCATAACAGTTGTCTAATGATTGTTATCTGATGAAGCGTGGATGGACCACGCGAAAGCGCTCATTTCTGTTTTTTAAATAAAACTTACTGGATATTCTGCAGCAGTTGGATCTTATTAGTATACTATACGTGTTTCAGCATTGAGAACATTTGATTCTACATTTCGTGGCTGGTATCTCACACTTTTATTCATTGTTTTTGGGACTTTGGTGAGAGAACCACTCAGCAGGGACGTTGCCTTCTTTTTTCTCTATTTTGGCTGTTCTCAACCTTGTTGGTCATCTCAGCACACGATGGAATCTGTAACTCACAAGAATCTGGAGCCGAGGGACACATTCACACTATGGAATGGATTAATACACCAGGATACTAACCCTTTATTGTCTCTGGATTTTGCCTGCGAAACTGGACAAGCTCATTCAAATGAAAATGGTGAGAATCTTTCTGACTTTTATTCATTGTTAAAAACTTTAGAGGATAATTTATATCAACTTCAAAGGTATGCCTAGCAAAGGCTACACCTGGAGGCATGTATACATTTTAAAATAGTCCCCAGAGGCATGCGGGTGTTCTGCATGCCTACATATGGGGACTCGCACCCTGTATTACTCAAGCAATGGCAGGACTTGAACATAGAACTGGGATTCAGTTATGCTAAGCTTATGCTTAAATATTTTCTACCTCTGGAAACAGAACTAAGAAGTAAAACTGACTTGATATACAAAGAAATAACTGAACGCTTCGTTTCGAAACATTGTTTGAATAAGATCAGCAATGTATTTTCACAGGTCAATGCGTTCAGTGATAGGCTTAGAATCACTAAACAAAAGAAACTTATACGTGATCATAATGACTTCCAAAAGGGTCAAGTGTTTATTTGGCCCAGACACCAAGCCTCTCAACCTTTGGCTTCCTTTCAACAGTCGGAGACATCTTCTACAGCGCATACATTCAAGCAAACATCTAATATACCACAAAGTAAAGAAATATGTCCAGGAGCAGCAACACCAAAGGCTAGTAATAAACAACTCACAATAAGGTAAATCCAACAGTGAAAACAGTTTATTTTAAACGCCACTACACTGATACACGCTTTTCGTCAAATTATGACTTCATCAGAAACAATCCATTGCAACAATGAACAATCTCAAATACTATAGCTTAAAGTGAATAATTAACAAAGATCATTTGACTAATTAAGTAAAATTACCCACATTTAAAGCACCAAGCAAACTAAAAACTTGAACACTTAGTATATTTAAAACCATCACCAGAATGCTTTTAATATCAAATGGAAAACATTGTAAATACTGTTTTTTTAAAAATATTAACTAATATATAATTTAACTGTAAATCCTAAATATATTATTAAAAATGCCCCAGATATTTTTACACATAAAATAAAATAAAATGTATTCAAAAAATATATGAAAAATACCAATGTTTCTCAATAAAATTCCTACAATTATATTGCTTTGGTTATTTTTTAAAACATTTATTAAACTGTATTCATGCAGGTCATATCAGTAAATACCTAAATCATTTGTGCTTTAAGTTTCAAGTATGGAACAATAGATATAGAGTCATTCAGTCCTGGGAAACGATTAGATTCTAAAAGAATCTGCCAGTATGTTTCTTGATGGCACAATCTTACTTCCCAGGGTCCACCCCTAGCATCTTTGGATACTGAATCCAATACAAAAAATAAAAACACTCCACCCTCACATGTAATGGTGTGCTTATAAAGTGCATTATTACAATTGCACTTCTGTATGTCGTAATAATGCTCATACACACGTTTACGAAGGGGTCTTTCAGTCTTTCCAACATAAAATGATTGGCAAGACTGGCACACTGCCAAATATACAACTCCAAAGGAAAGACAGTTGTAAAATTTTTTAGATGAAATCCTTCTATTTCTACTTTCCAAGTAAACCTTTTCTTGGTTTAAAATATACTTACATTGTGAGCATCGCCCACATTTGTAAGTCCCTTTCTTTTGGTCTCTCACATATTGGGGTGGAGTTTCCTGCTCCAAAATTCTTTTAATATTAAATCCTTTCCTGTAAACTGTTTTAACCTTCCTATCCTTAAAACTACTTAAATCTGTTATATCCTGAAAGGTTTTAAACTCATTCTCAATAATTTTGGTAAGTTTAACAACATTGGCACTGTATTCAGTAACAAAAAGTAAAAGGTCATTCTCAAAGGTCGGGGTACTATTCCTCTGTTTGGTCCCTAATTCCAGGTACCCTTGCCCCAAAATAGGCTTAAATCTAGTTGATCTTCCTTGTATAACCTCTTCCTTAACTGAATTAATAAGGTGTATGGGATAGCCTCTTTCAGAAAACATAGAGGAAAGTGTATCACACTCAAGAGCAAATTGTGAATCCTGTGATGTCATTCGTGACACCCTAACAAACTGCCCTTTAATAATCCCCCTCTTTTGAAATCCCGGGTGGGAACTAAAAAAATGTAGATAACTGTTTGAAAAAGTGGGCTTCCTGTATACTTTAGAGCTAAACCCAAATTAATTTTTGCTTATGGTAACATCCAAATAGTTAACCATCCCTTCAGAAACCTGATGGGTAAACTTTAAAAAAGAGGTAGTAGAATTGATGTATGAGAGAAATAACTCAATGGTCTCCATAGGGCCAGTCCAAAAGATGCAAATGTCATCCAGGAATCTCGAATAGTGGATCCAGTTTACAGCAAACTCACAATGATGAATGAATTTTTTCTCCCAAACAGCCATAATAATATCAGCATAGGTTGGTGCACAATTTGCCCCCATAGATACCCCACGTGTCTGTTGGAAATATTCACCACCATAAAATACAAAGTTGTTTTTCAACACTAACTCCAAAAGACCTGTAATCATATGGACGTCATTGTTTGAAATTCCTGGGCATTCCCAAAGTGCCTCCTCAATCCATTCTAACCCTATTTCAGTAGGGATAACCGTAAATAAATCTACAACATCTATGGTCAAAAATATGAGATTTGATCTATATATTTCTGGGGTAATCTTACTTAGGAATTCCCAAGAGTCCTTGAGCAGGTGCGTTTCTTTCCCCCAAACCTGTTTGAGTTTCCAATCCAAAAATTTTGAAATGGAATGGGTCTTGGAACCTTGTGCTGCCACAATAGGTCTTAAGGGTGGGTCCTCGACACATTTATGTACTTTGGGTATTCCAAATATGGTAGGCACCTTAGGAAAAGGGGTTTCCAAAAAAGAGTAAATGTCAAATTCAATTACCTCCTGGTCGAGCATGTCCTTAATGGCCAGATCAATCTTTTGGTACGATAGAAAAATCTCATTAATAGATGTCAGTGTATATCTATTAGAGTCATATAAAATATCATTCATTTTACTTTCATACATTATCTGGTTCATAAAAACAGTACCCCCACCTTTGTCTGGTTGCATGACCCTCAAATGGCGATTGTGTGCTAAATCATACAATAATTGGTTTTCTTGGTTTTCTTCATAACTTAAATTATTGTCAAAATTGGCTTGGGATAGCTCCTGGCGAATTAATTTTTCAATCCTGGCTTCTAAATTACTAAGTTGAGGATGCAATGGGGGGTAGAATGTGTTAGATTTTTTAAGCAACAAACTTGGAGCCACTGGGGTATGACCAAATAAATGTTCCAAGTTCAATTTAAGGGTAAACATTTTTAAATCTAAAATGGTGTTAACTAAATGACTACCTCTGGTTGGAACAAATTTAAACCCCTTGGTAAATAGATCAAAGCAGGTACTGGTGACCGGAATGTCACTGTAATTGTAAATGTGATACCCATTCCTACTGTAGCGCTTGTACAAACCAATACTGACAATAGAAATGTCATCATTTATTGCCACTCCAAGTTCCTGTTCCTTTTCCACCCCTGCATTCGTTTCTCATTTCCTTGCACAAAAATCGGATATAATGGGTATGGGGTCCCCCCTGCTGGTTCCGAATGCGCTCCAATCTCCTTGGTAAAAAATCACCTTCATCATGTGGTTGGTTCTGTATGTCAGTGGGTTCTATACTCTCCTCTTCAACCAAAATAGGGGAGGTAGGTTGATCCCTGTACACAGTCTCTTCCCTTGACCAAGAATTGTTTGAATATATATTTCTAATTTGGGGTGGATTGGGATATTGTCTCCCTTCTCTATATTCCCTAAGGTCCCAGTTAAGTTTGTTATACTTCCTTTTAATAACAATGTCACAATGCTTATCAATACGTTTGCGAACCTCCTGATATTTAATATTATAGGATTCGACTGCAAACAATAAATCACCAGTAATACGTTCATTACATTTAAAAATCTGTTCAGTCAAAGCCTGGATTTCATTCTCATTCCTTTTTATAATTGCCCGAACTATGTCAAGGCCACATCTATCAAAGGCTTTAACTAAATCAGTGTGAAATTCACTACCATAAATAACATGGTTTGGGTACTTGTATACTCTTAACCCCTTCGGTACAATACTTCTGTTAATACATTCAGTCAAATACATATTATCAAGTACAAGGTTTTTGTACCTGTGTAAAGTGTCCTCAAGAAAACGTAAATTTTCGTCAAAGGTAATACTTTCAGTAGAATTAGTCCTGGTATGCCCCGAGAAAGCAAAAGCTTTACCAAACATCTAATATCACTACTGCTATTCAACCATTACCACAGACTCCAGTATCTATGTTTAGCAAAGACGCATTAATTGCAACTTCCTCTGGAGCTAATGGTAGTGATGTACCAATTGCTGACACACCCCCTCCTAATCAAGAAGCATTCTTTACAAACCAGCCAGCTTCCATTACGGGAGCTATTCCCAAGAACACTTCTAATGCACTAATATCTTCGGTGCCTTTTTTACCATATCAAAAACGACAGTTTACACAACAAGCAAGAGGACGGTCTCACAGCAGGGACTCCCGCAAAAGGAAATACTCAGCGGAACAGTTCGCGCAAAACAGAAGAAAAAAGAACTGACTCCTTGCTTGTTATTTAATTATTCTAGTTGTGTGCTGGATGATTCAAGCGTTAGCGTTTTGAATCGAGGACTCAATTTTATTCCAGCTACTCCAGCTACTCCAGCTACATTAAGTGCAGCATTGATTGACTTAAGACTCTTTTGCAGAAAATGAAGCTTAAAATTGCTATTTGATACTGATATTAATACAACCAACACTGAACAACAAACCACACGATATAAATCTAAGAGTATTTTCACACTAGTTATGCCATCACATGTGGAATGTTTTTTTAAGGATTTGTGAAAAAGAATATTATAAACTTTTTAATAATGTAGTGAAGAAAGGAAGGTTTTACAACCTCACACAAGTAGAAGCACTTTCCCTAACCCATCTCATTCAGAATCCAGACATAGTTATAAAACCAGCAGACAAAGGGGGAGGAGTAGTAGTTTTAGATACATTTGAATATACAACTAATATGCTTAATATGCTGTCAGAAGATGACACATATATTCGAATAACCATTAAAGAGTTAACCAAAACTATAAAAACAGTAAAAGATGTTTTATATGACCTCCTTATGTGTCGTCAAATCAGCTTAGAAGTTTTTGAATATTTGCCTATAGAGTATCCCACTGTACCAATAATTAAAGGGATACCCAAAATACACAAAGATATTTTTCCTATCCCCCTAAGGCCCATTGTATCAGGGGACAATTGGGTCACAGCCCATATTTCAACTTTTTTAGAAGACACTCTGAGACCAATAGTAAATCAATTTTCTACTATTCTAAAGGACACATATGACCTATTAAATAGTCTAAAAACATTAGAACTTAATAGTACACGTCAAAATTTATTGATAACATTGGATGTAAAAAATCTTTTCGCATCAATACCAAATGACATCGGTATACAGTACATAAGAGAACTTTTGACAAATGAGACTACCTTTACCAATGATAGAGTCATTCTGATATGTCAGTTGTTAGAATTAGTGCTCACTAATAATGTTTTCCTGTTTGGCAATACATATTATTTGCAACAATGGGGGGTGGCTATGGGCACCCCCTGTGCAAATACCTATGCCAACCTGGTGGTACTTTGGTGGGAAAAGCTATATCTCTTCAACAATGACATGTTTAAGTTTGTCAGATTCTATAAGCGTTTTGTGGACGACATAATAATCATCTGGGAGGGCACTTTACATTCCTTTGAGTTATTTCTACAACATCTAGAAACCACTACTACCTTTTTAAAATTCACTAAGGAAAGCTCCTTAAAGGAAATACACTTTCTTGATGTCACCCTTAATTTAACAGCAGGGGGCAACATCACCTCCACCTTATATAGAAAACCAGTCTGGAAAAATGCTATCTTGACCTTCGATAGCATGCATCCGAGACACAACTTTTATGGCATAGTCAAGAGTCAATTTATAAGAATATCTAGACTCTGTTCTAAACCTGAAGACTTGCTAAAAGAAGCTAATTCCATGGAGGTTCTATTCATTAATAGAGGCTATGAACCAGAAATGGTGAGGAGCATCAGACACGAAGTCCTGGGAGACAAAGAACCTACTGAGAACAAACATATAGTCCCACACCATAACAACTACATTCATAAAGATTATAAAAGGACAAAAAGAATTAACAACAAGGTAGATTATATTATTACATATACTAGTGACATCAATAATATACAACAAGTCATTCAGGATAATTGGAACATCCTAACCATGGACACACGAACAAAAGAGATCATAGGTAGTAATCCTAGATTCCTATACAAAAATAGTAGGAATCTAAAAATGATTTTATGCAATGACCATCATACAGTGATAAATAGAATAGATACCATTGAACCACCAAACAAGGGCACTTTCGCATGTCAACAATGCAACAGATGTAAATACATTACAGAAATTCAGCCATTCAAACACCCTACCACTGACTATGTTTTCATTCCAAGGTTCTATGCCAATTGTAATGCACGCAACTTGATCTATCTTGCCACATGTACAGTATGCCAGGTTTTTTATGTAGGGTTAACTAAAAGAAGATTGCAAGATAGAATCTACAATCATTTATATGACATCCGTAAGGTTGTGGAAACTAATGCACTAGCCAGACATACCATTGATTATCCCTCACACCATTTTCGTTTTAGAGCTTTACAAGTGATACCACAGAATATCAGAGGTGGAGATTCAGAAAATGATCTAGCACTAGCAGAATTGAACTGGATATTAAAACAAGGCGCACATCTTCCCCCCGGGCATTAATAATTATTTATCAATTAAGCCCGCACTATTGAGTAGAAGATAAATATATTGTATATATTTCAATTTGATATAATTGTATGCCTTTTTTATATGCATGTTTATATTTATATGACATTTTTGAATATATCATGTTTGCACTATATACTCTTCTAGTTAGATATATTAAATATATTTACTTATTATATATAATTAGATTAGTTTGATATATTATACATTTTTAAAATATTTACATCCTCATCCAATATATACTTACGATTTATTAAGTAATTAACTTACACTCTACATATATTGGTGATATATTATTTTTAGTTTAGATATATTTTCTGTAATATATATATATATACACATATTCATTAAATATTTAAATATTCATATATATTTTAAATAAATTGTATAACTTATATTTTGAACACCTATTTGTATTTTTAGCTAAATATGCATTATATCATAGTAACCATGTGAATTTGTAATTGATAATTAATAGATACAATAATATTGGAATGTATTTATATCATGTAAGAAATCTATTTTCACGATGACTATATAACATTCACTATGTGCATATATAAGACACTTGCACTTATATTCATATAGATACATAGTAAATTAGCTAGATGTAGATGTAGATATACTAGCAGAGTTTATTTAGGCAGTTTGATATATACGGAGCGATTTGACAAAAATTTTTGAGAGAATTAAGCTTTTGCCTTTTATAAAGCATATGAGCTTTTTTGCACCTAGCGGCAAAAGTTTTAACATGTATATAATATATAATAAACGTACATTTTAATGAAGTTTTAAATTTTAATAATGAATTATTTCAATTAGTTATTTTAATTAAGTGTTTTCCCGCGCTAGCGGATATATAAATGCATAACAGTTGTCTAATGATTGTTATCTGATGAAGCGTGGATGGACCACGCGAAAGCGCTCATTTCTGTTTTTTAAATAAAACTTACTGGATGTTCTGCAGCAGTTGGATCTCATTAGTATACTATACGTGTTTCAGCATTGAGAACATTTGATTTTACATTTTGTGGCTGGTATCTCACACTTTTATTCATTGTTTTTTGGGACTTTGGTGAGAGAACCACTTAGCAGGGACGTTGCCTTCTTTTTTCTCTATTATTGTCATGCATGTATAATTAGATTTTGTTTAAAACTAAACATTTAATTTGTTCATTCTTAAAAACTTATGGCTGATGTCTTGCTTTATCAGTGATAAGTATCTTCACAACATCAGTGTGCCTGATGTGAATGGTAATTGGCTCACTGGAAGACTGTTTAATGGGATGCTTAGCACCAGACTGATAGTCTGATTGATGAGATCACGAGCATGAATTTATGAAATGGGGTACTATTACTGGAAAGGTACCAGTAGCTCCTATTGTTGAGGCAGTAAATATGGTTCATGTGTATCTAAAGATGATCAAAAGCTATATGTTGAAGACAAAAGATTAGGAAATATGAATATACATTCTGAAATGATGAAACCCCAGAAAGCAAAACTGCAATTAAGAAATTAGTTTATCATATTTCACCAATGAACTGAGGGAGGAGCTAGGAAGTGGACCTTGTATTTAAAGGTGGACTGGCATGAGTCAGTCATAGTCCATGTGGGCATGAATGACCTGAGACATACCTACTTGGACTATATGAAGAGAGACATGATTGAACTCTCAGAATATCTGTCACTTGCAGGTATGAGCCTTGCATTGAGCAGCATTCTACCATCTCCAAGGATGATGCCACAATAGCAGCAGAAAATTATCAACTTTAACAATTGGCTTAGCAACTGGTGTCATTCCAAAGAGGTCCAATACTTGTCAGCTTTGGAGGTCATGGTTGACAGGCCATGCTCCTTTGCCAGGGATAGCCTTCACCTGTCACCTTTAGGCTTTCAAATATTGGCCAAAACATTATCCACCCCTATGTTACCTTTTTAGGCATTGCCAAACAGACAAACCCTTCAACATAAACAAGTGGGTCTATATTAAAACACAAAGGTTTACTTACCTGAATACCTAAACGTTGACACATATTCTGTGAACCGCAAATACACCGAACGCCCTAAACCATGAAATTCAAAAACTTAAACCGTCATAGTTGTCCCACCCCACCGCCCGCTACATACTACCTACCCAAACAAACTAAATTAACCACATACATACACTAACCAAAACCATACTTCTAACCCTAAACTAAACCCTACTTCTAAACCTACACTAAATCTTGCATATACCACCATGTATGCACTTACTTTAACCCGCACCCTAACCCTAAGGTCCGTAACTATCGCACACTTACCTTAAGAAGCTATACCCAAAAAACTAAATAATCTATACACATACACTTAACAAAACCCTACTTCTAACCCTACACTAAATCTCACATACATTACCATCTATGCACTTACCTTAACCCGCACCCTAACCCTAAGGTCCGTAACTATTGCACATTTACCTTACAGACCTATACTGCAGAAGGGCCAACCATGACGATTCAGTGTTTCGGATTTCATGCTTCAGGATGATCGATGTTTTCGTGGTACGATGAAGACGTGTCGGTGTTTAGGTATTCGGGTAAGTACACCTTTGTGCTTTTAATATAGACCCAAAAAAGCTACTCAAGAAAAGCTAAAGGTGTTACTGCTCACTGCTTAGAGCCTCAACAAGAAACTGCACTCCCTGGAAGCTCTCATCATCCTGGAGAATGCTAACATCTGTGCAGTTAATGAAACATAGTTCAAAGTCATGGAAAGTACTCTGCCAGTGCATAGCTATAATGCCTTTCATACATTCCAACCACTCACTAAACATGAAAGAGAAAAAGGTAGAAGTGTATCTATCTGCATGAAGGATAAACAAATATGAAGGCTGGTCAAACAATATGACATGCTTGAGCTACTCCATATCCAACTAAGCATCAGAAAAATCCATTACCATATGATTGCAAACTACAGGTCCCCCACTATGAACCAGGAAACACATATTTCATACCTGAAGTTACTGGAAATCACTCACCATCCAGCCCAATACAATATTCACTGGTGATTTTAACTACCACTCCATTAATTAGGGGGTATACATGACCACTAACATACAGGCCCAAAGATTTCTTAACTTTGTAAATTCAATTGCCCTATAGCAGCTAGTCTGCACTCCCTCTACAGGAACAAATACCCTAGAGATGTTACTCAAAAATATAGGAAAGTGATGCAATCCAACCCCCTGTGTTATGTCCTCACTGGTAAGATCAGCACAAAGTTGTCTCCCTTGAAATAAAGGTAAAACTAGTCCCACTCTGACCCCCAAAACTTTAAGAGCTTCTCTAAGGTAAACTGTCCCTCTACAGAAACAGCATAGCTAGTTTCCAAGGTCACCCAAATCCAGAAAACACAGAAACCTATGCAGAGGCATACACAAAAGCTCTGTATGACCATGTAAACAACTCCATAGATATGACAGTACCACACTAAAATAAACCCAGGTCAAACCACAAAAACAAGCCACCTTGGTGGACCTTAGGTATTAATAGGTTGTACAACAAAAAATTTAAATTCTGTCAAGACGTAAGACAGAATTTGCAGAGATGAGCAGTTAAGTCTCTCATTAGTCTAAACAATTTGCACAGCAGAGAAGTTAAGTCCCTCATTAGTCTAAACAAGTGAATCAGGGAACTAGTTAAGGCATTGAAAGCATAATTTGAGCTAAAAATAGCTTCCAAAGCTAAGGATAACCGTAAGGCATTTTTCAGTGTTGTCCACAATCTTAAAGGGCAACACACAACAATGCGCAGAATTAACCATCCACTTAATTTTAAATACACATTAATTATGACATCATTTCACATTTAAAAAGACATTCAATAAAAAAATTATTCTATACTAAAAACCTTTTTGTTTAAAACATTATATACTAACTTATATATTCATCTACTTTCACAGTCAAACATCAACAATGAATATCTATAATGTCAGTAGCTAATGTATTTCAAATAACTTTTGACAGAAACTTTGTCATTATGACCTGGGGCAAAATCCGCCATCAGGAATATTTAACATTTTATTCCAAATACTCTAAATAGTTATTGATTGACTCTATAAATCTAGTTTTATCAAGTACCTCTACTACAAAAAAGAAAAACTTCCTAAAATCATTGCATAGAAGAGAATGCTTAGCTAAAGCATTGGTATAATCTTTCTTTTTGATGGCTAACACATGTTTTCTTACTCTGTCAAAAACTCCTTATAGTTTTTCCTATATAAAAATATTCACAATTGGAGCAGACAGCTAGGTATACGAGTCCCTCACACTGACAATTATATCTACCTTTTGATACCAATAGAAAATCTAAATACTTAAAATAATGGCTGTGACCTGCCATCATATATATCTGTAATGAGAGCAACTTAGGCAGGGGAAAGTGCCTAGGCTCTTGGTTTCGCTGTTATCATGATTCAAACTTGTTGAACTTTCAAGTAATTGTTTTAAATTCCTGGCCTTTTTGCATATGAACTTGGCTTTGTACCCACTATATCACTTAAATCTTGATTACCAAAATAATTTTCCAATTATCAATAACTTTCCTAATTCCCGATCTATCAATACCATATCATAGGAAGAGGAAAAGAACAATTTAATACTTCCATCTGCTCTTGTTCTTTTATTTGTTCTTGTTTGTTGGGGAGAAGCCTGCCTTGATAATTGGTGCAAAACCTGCTGCCCTCTGTGAACTTACATAGTTAGAAATGTTAATTAATTCTTCTAAAGAATATCCACGCACCACAAACAATTGTTTCAAAATATTAATATCTTTATAAAAAACATTATTGTTACTAGTCATTCTACTGATTCTGATAGCTTACCCTTTCAAAATATTTGTCTTCATAAATTTAGGGTGAAGGCTACCATAATGCAAATAATTATCTATGAGAGTTTCCTTTCCCTAAATGACACTCGTGAATTCTTTCTTACCTACATCCATTTGAACTTCAACATCCAAAAACTGTGCTTTAAATTCCTATACTCCCTTCGGTAAATTTAAGCCAAGATACAGTACTATTAATTTGTAAAAAAAAAAAAATCATTTAATTCATCTCTATTACCATTCCAAATGAAAAACAAATCATCTATGGATCTTGTGTAAAACCTTACATATTTAAAGTTTTTCCAAGAACTCTTGCTCCTACCAAGACATTATCAAATTAGAAAAAAATGGAGCCATTTGTGCCCCCATTGCTATTCCCCCAATTTGATGATAAATTCCTTCACAATACATAAAGAAATTGTTACTTAACACCACTTCCATGAGTTGACATATTACAAAAATATATTGTTTTAAAGACTGTCCAAACTTACTTAAATACAGTCTCATAAATTCAAGCCCTTCTGTTTGTTCAATAGAGGTGTATAGTGAGCACACATCAAAAGTACACAAAAAAGTATCATCTCCTTGAAACTTATATTCTTTAAATTCATTAAAAAACATCCAAGAATCTTTAAGATACCAATTACTTGCCTGAACAATCGGATTCAAAATTGCATCCAAGTACATAGACATCCTAGATGTCTTATCAAACGGGACTGAAACTGTAGGCCTAAATGGTGGATGTACAGAGTCCTTATGTATTTTAGGAATTCCAAATAGAATTCCTAATTGTGGTTGTTCTACCATCAAAAACTCAAATAGTTCTATTGTGATATATTGCTGATGCAATAAGTCTAGCAATACTAAATCAATATCCTGATAGCTCCTCCTAACAGTGTCTTTAGACACTTTATTGTACTTAGATATATCAGCTAACATTAACCTAATTGCTTCATTATAATCAAAATTTTCCATAATCACTAACCCCTGTCCTTTATCTGCCTTCAAATATCTTAGATTAGCATAACTCCTTAATGTCCCAATACTTTAGCTTGTATTTGTGTTAAATTGTAACTTCTTTTAGTACACTTATAACTTCTCTTCATGTGTTTATTTTCGTAACAATTTTTCTCCTCCTTTTCTGACCCTCTGAATAATTCACATAATTCATTTTCACGAACTGTAGAAAAGGTATTAAGTTTATTAACCAAAGAAGGATTCACGGTACTATTCTTCCTAAAATTACTCTTCTTTTTTGCCAGGAATACCATGAAAAATATACTTTAAATCTAATTTTCTAACAAACAATTAAAAATTTAAGATAGTATTAGTAGCATTAGCTTTACATGCCAGCGGGAAGGTAAAACCTTTTTTTTAACACATCGAATTCCACCTCCATGAACACTTTTCTACTTGAATTAAAAATGATTGTTTCTATTATTAACGATCCTTGTTCTTGCCTTTCTTTTTGCTCACTACTGTGAATGCTTCTTGATTGTATGGGGGGCTGCTTGTCCCGGTGACCTGTGAAAAAAAGGGGAACCCTTTTCCCTGCAATTATTAGTTTCAGTACTCAATATGTTCCTTATAGTGGCATTATTACAAGCACCGGACGTCTCTGATTCACTTGCATCAAGGAAAGAATCAAGCATCTTAAGTATATTTGTCCTATTGTAATTATTAAAGTTCTTCGGATTGTTGTTAAACCCATTTCCAAATAACTTCTTACTAACAATATAGGCTTGCCCCTGCTGATAAGGATTAATATCCCTAATTAATTTTTTCCTTTTCTTAACTATTATACTTTCCACATGCTTTCAAACTTTACTATCTAGGTTACACAACAAATGTAGAAACATATGCAGTGATGGATGTCCATTAATTATAATGTCAAGCTTTTTAATATCATCTCTCAGCACTTTGATCTTTTCAATGTTCCAGTTAATGAGCAGTGTCATTACTTCCAAACCAGTCTTATTGTACAATTCTTTCAATTTACAAAAAAGTCATCACCAATATTGATGCCATTTGGAAACGCATATACCCTTAAACCTAAGGGCACTATTCCCACCTGAAGACATCTAGTCAGGGTCAGGTAATGGTTTTCAAATATCAAAGTTTTAAATTTCAGTACCTATTTCACTAGTTAAAAAAAACAAGATTTGAAGTCAGGAATGTCCCAATAGTCCATTGACACTTCCCTGGAAAGCCTAACATCACCGTTCACTTATACAAATGTATTCCTGCTGTCAGTCTCTAATATATCCATTATCAGTCAATTAGCAACAAAGACTTTATCCCTGACAACAGCTCCTTCATCCAAAGATGAACCATTGGACCTTTCTCCAGCTGCCTGGAGGGCTGTAAAACTCCCTTTCACTCGGAGCTGACTATTCTGCACTTTGTTGGTGACATCTTTCAGGTCATATGTTAATGTACAAATCTCTTCCAGCATAGGGTATATGCTCAGATCAGAGCCATTTAAGCTGTCAGTTGCCATGATGTCACCAAAAGAAGGAACTGCAAATTTCAAATACCCAGTTCTAAACTCAGAAAACTTGTGGCCAATCTAACCACTTCAATACCATTAAGATAAAAAACTATGTCCAACACAAACCACCCACATCCAAGTGTACACTGTTACTGCAACAAAATATAAAAGCTACAAAACCAAACCGGTACACTCTAACACAATAAAAAAAAAAAATAAGAACACTGGACCAGAGCGAGAAATATGTTAAGCACTTTCATTGTGTTTTATTCAGAACTTCATCAGAACTTAAGAACTTCTCTAAGGTAAATTGCCCCCTATTAAAGGAGAGAATAGCTAGTTTCCAAGCTCCCCCAAATCCAGAAAACACAGAAACCTATGCAGAAGCATACACAAGAGCTCTGTATGACCATGTAAACAACCACATAGAAATGAGAGTACCACAATGAAGCAAACCCAGGTCAAACCACGAAAACGAGCCACATTGGTGGACTCTTGGTATTAATAGGCTGTACAACAAAAGAAAGAAAATCCTGTCAAGAAATAAGATGGTATTTGCACAGCTGAGCAGTTAAGTCCCTCATTAGTCTAAACAAGTGAATCAGGGAACTAGTTAAGTCTTGAAAAGCAGATTTTGAGTTAAAAATAGCTTCCAAAGCTAAGGATAACCATAAGGCATTTTTCAGTGTTGTCCACAATCTTAAGGGCAACATCCAGCAATGTACAGAATTAGTTGTAGATGGCATCACATACACTCAGCTAAAAGACATGGTAAATCTGTTCGCTGAACAATTGAGCTTAAATTTCACCTTCATATCACACTCAGTCAGGAACGGCCGTAGGTCAACTGGTGCCCTAGGCAAAAGAGTTCCATGGCACCCCTCACCACACTACTTGGTGCCCCCATTCTCGTCTACCTACACCAAATAAATACTGGAAAAGCACCCCTGCTAGACTGGCACCCTAGGCGGCTGCCTAGTTGGCCAATGCCTAAGGCCGGCTATGTTCTCCCCCAAGAAGTACTCTCCACCACTCTTCTGCCAGTTATCACTAAAGGACAGGATTCCACAGAGCTCTCTAAAGCACAAAACATGGCATCAGTGCAACATAACAATATACCAGTTTGTGTCTTAAACAGCTTAAAGCAAGACTTATCAAACCCATTAGGATCTCTATTTAACCACAGCCTCCAGACATTTTTGTCCTGACAGAGTGAAGGACAGCAACAGTCATCCCTCTGCGTAAAAGGGGACCATCTACTGACTGAGAAATTACAGACCCTTGCATTTGACTAGTCGTATATGTAAGACCATGGGACGAATAATCATGGACCTGACAACTAATGACATAGGAAACTACCAAACACTGAAACCAACCGAATTTGGCTTTGCAGGGCAGGTCATGCCTCCTGAATCTGTTGAATTTCTTTGAGAAAGTCACAAAGGCCATGGATGAGGGTAAAAGAGCACATACCACCTACCTTGACCTGGAAAAGGTATCTGACACAGTTCCCTACTAAGGTATTATAAATAAACTCACATAACTATGCATAAATCCCTGTGTCACCAGATGGATAGCCAATTGGCTCATGGACAGGACATGTGTTTATAGTGCATGAATCCAGGTCCAGCAAGAGGCCAATTGCTATTAGTGTACCACAAGGCTCAGTACTGGGACCATTTCTGTTCAGAATATACTTCTTTGAGACAATGTTTGCAGATAACTGCAAGATGGGGTCAATCATTGAATCCCCCAATGATGTAGATATCCTACAGGAGAGTTTAAATCAGACAAATGATTAGTGCCAGAGCCATGGCCTAAAACAAAATGCAAAAAAAATGCATTATCATATCCTGTGGGAAGTCATATACCTCTGCAAATTATAAAATCAATAGCACACCCCTTAAAGTAGACTCAGATGTTAGAGACATAAGCACACAGATAGACAGTAGCCTGAACTTTGCCCACCATGTGTCTACAGTGGTGATGCAGTCCTTTTATGTGGCACAGCTTATAAGTAAAGGTATGGCATTTAGATCTAAGGAGATTATCATACCGATGTATTCAGGTCTCTTTAGACCAATAATTGAGTGCAGTGTGCCATTTGGCATGTACTTAACTAGGCACTTACAGTAGCTGGAATAACCTCAGAGGTTCCTTACAAAGAAAATACAGGTTGTAAACAACATGAGCTTTGTGGACAGACTAAAAGCCCTATGCCTTTACTCTGTGTCCTAATGTCTATTAAGGGATGACCTACGCCTGACATATAAGGCACCCACAAATCCAGACTAGACGGAGCTGCTACACATCAGCAAGTCAAGCAGCATGAGGGCTGCCTGATCTAGCAATCTAAAGTTAGTCAGTGACTGAAACAAAATATGCTGGAGAGAAAGATATGTGTTTCAGAGATTGTTCTTTCTTTAGAATAGGCTTCCTATTCACATTAAGCAGAGCCCTTCCCTGTCCCTCTTCAAAAGCAATTTGGATCAATGGATGGAAAATTGCAAATTCACACCTGGGGTAGTGCCTAAGTCCCTTAAGGACAGGGGAAATCTGTAAGACACTCAATGTACAGGCACAAATCCATTGCCATCTTCTTGCCCCTAGGAGCCATATACTGGATAAAATTGGGTTACATTGGCTAGGCTTCTAAGGGCCTTTAAGCCATTAGCCTAGTAATCTCCTATAACCCTATGAATCTATGGAGCCATTTCAAGGCTGTATTAGAAAATCTTTCTCAGAATTTGCCATAGAGCACAGTGAAGAACAGTTGAGTTTGTTTCCTTATATTTCTTCTTGTATTTTGAATTACTTTGATCTATTTCATACATGGTGGTATATTTTCATTGTGCTGTGCTTTAATTACATTCTGTTTTTTATTGCAAATTGAAACTAGGAAAGAAACAATAGATGTGTCTCCCCACCCTACCATCTCATTGTTGTGTTCTTAAACTCATTGTATATCTAGTTGCCATTATGTTAATTTCACCAGACAATTCCTTCACTATCCACTTTCATTGCCTGATGTCAGTAAACACAAAATTATCATTTTGTGAAGTTACACTCCTTACGAATTCAATAGACTGTAGTTTCCAGGATATGTTGAAAGTCATCCCTTATGAAGGGGGATGACCACTGCAGTCCTCCATTCATAGGTTCATAGGTAGGTACTAGGCTATTGGCCCTAGGGCCTATATAAGCCTAGCCAAAAGGTACCCTGGCTTTCACTACCCAAGAAAATGTTTTTCCTGTGCCACTGTCGAGCAGAGCCACAGAAGTGATCCCTGGGGTGAATTTCCTATCTCCCATCCAATCATCAAGATTTTTCTTGAAGAGTGCTAATGAGGAGCTTTGTTTGATATAGGTATTTGTTCCAGAGTACGGGAAGTCTCTGGGACAGGAATCTATCCCTCCAGCATGTTTTGTTTATTGTGGTGACAAGGTTTAGGTCCCTAGAGCATGTAGCTCAGAGGGATTGGGATTTTTTTAAGTGGAGCATGTCCAAATGCTCTGGGTTTGATATAGCTTTGTGTGTTAGGCAGAGGTTGCCTCTGAGTAGACGATATGCGATGGAGTAAAGCTGCAGTTTTTTGAGACGGTCTGCGTAGGGCATCTGTTTGAGGCCAGTAATCCTCTTTGTGAGGTATTTCTGTGGCCTTTCCATTTATTGCAGATGTCTTGTGAGGTACATACCAAAAGGGGCATTGTACCCTATAATGGGTCTAATGAGGGACGAGTAGAGGGGAACAATGACCTCTTTTTTCCTGGATGAGAAACCTTTTGTGATTAGGTGTGCCATATAGATGGATTTCCTGACTACTTTGACGATGTGATTATCAAAGGAGAGACTACTGTCCACCTGTGTCCCAAGGTCTCTTAACAGACTTTCGGTGTTAAGTAGACTACCGCCTATGTGGTAGTTTATGGGTACAGAGTTTTTACCAAAAGGGATGACAATGCACTTTTTGGCACTGAGCTTGAGGCCAAGGCTTTGACACCAGGCATCTATCACTGTGAAGCCCTTTTGTAGGATGTCCACATATTTTGAAGTTTTGATTATGGCTCCTAGTTTGCAGTCATCTGCAAACTTCATTAGCCAAGACTTCTGTGTTAGCCTGTACTTCAGAGAAGTAGATACCAAACAGGAGATGACCCAGGACTGAACCCTGTGGTACTCCACTTGCCACTAGTCTGAAGTTGGATTTGGAGTCTGCTACTTTCACAGTATGGGTTCTGTCAGTGAGCCAGTTAGCAACCCCTCTTGTGACGTAGGAATTTATATCTAGTTTAGTGAGTTTATCTATAATTCCAGAGTGGGGGATGGTGTTAAAAGACTTAGCGAGATCTAGATAGGCTGTGTGAACCACCTTACCCTCATCTACAGCTTTGGAGACCCCTTCAAAGAAGTTTATCAGGTTTAGGAGACATGACCTGCCTTTTACAAACCCGAACTGGGTGGGGTGCAGAGTTTGGATATTACCAATGCCATTGTTTATAAGTTCCAGGATGATACGTTCCATAGCCTTGCAGGCCATGCTCGTTAGACTATTGGAGCGGTAGTTTCCGGGTGTCCGTGGTGGGTCCCCCTTTGTGGAGTGGGATAACCATTACTCTGCACCATTCCTGTGGCCCAAAGCCTGTTTTTAGATTATAGTCATATTTTAGACTATTCAGGGGGCATTCTGGGATGTTAGCAATGCCCATTGAGGCTGTGTTCTTGGCTTTAGTGAGGGCAGCCAGTACGTGTTCCCTAGATATTAGCTGGAGGTACTGTGTTTGAGGATATATTTGAGGAGATAGTTGAGGTGTGGGAGGTAAGAATGGATCTGACATTGTCCTCTAACACGTTTGCTATAGTGTCAATCTCAGTAAATGTTGCACCATTAACCTCCAGTACAGTACATTGCTGTGTGCTGCTTCTGTGGTTTCTGACATAATTGCAGAAGGTCTTATTGTTATCTTTCACCTGGGAGTCTCTCTTAACTTCAAAGCTGACTTTTATTTACCTAATTAGCCCTCTTAATTGCTTGTCTATTTACTTTGATGAGTTTCTATTTTTATGGGAATTACCCTTCACGATTTTTGCCATATTTTTTTTTTGTTGTATATCTTGTGTAATTTGGGATGTCACTAGGGTAGTTTATTTCTAGGGCTAATCTTATGCTTATGTCTGGAAGGTACAGCATTCTCTAAACAGCCATTGACATGGTTGTACAGCATTTCTGAGAGCAATTCAGCATAGCCATTTATTAAATGGTACTTTGTCTTAGAATAGTTCCTAATTCTGACTGGTTTTAATGAGATTACAAAATTTAATGGCGCAAAAACAATAAAAAGTAAACACTTTCATTTAAAACAGTGTTAAACTTCATCAGACATGGTGTTAAGCACATCTCCTCTTTAAATATCAACAGTTTACATGTGATTGGTTAAGCTCCTGCTTACTACACCAGAACCAAGCCTTATTTTAAGGTTACAGTGTCATAATTAATTATGGATGGTATGTTAACTGCTTGTATAAAAGTATATTGTTGAATGTGAAATTATAAAGCATAAACAAACCACATGTGCTGGCTTGAAACAATTTTCTTTCTCTCCAGAGCCTTTAACTTTAAAACTGGAGTAATTGAGCTACGTTTATTAATACCTGGCCAGCTATTGGCTTGTAAACACACTTGCCATTTTAACTCTTTTAGTTCCAAGTAAACCCCAGATGCTTTCTTATCATCGATAATAATTTGGTCTATGACCATAAACTTAATTGATATCCTACTTGGTCGCTAAAGTGTTTAGCCAAAGCGTTATTTAATTGTTCCTTCTAATGGTATATTCGTGCTCGTAAATCCTCTGGAAAAACCACCTCTCCGTTTTGCCAATATAGAATACTGAGCATGCATCACAGACAGCAATAGATACCACACTGCTTTTGATTTACAATTATATTTCCCTTTTATTCAATATATTTTGTTATTTACAATACAGCTCTCTCCTGTTTTTTTTTTTTTGTGACACCAAGTGCATGTTCCACATCAAATCATACCATGCATGCCATTGGGATTTTCTTGCCCTGTGTATCTAAATAAATCCTTGAAATTCATTCTCTTCCAGTACCCTATGGTGGGTCTTTCACCTACGTGATTCCTAACACTAGGGTCATCTAACAAGATGGACCAATTTTTCTCAAATATCCATTTCAAACTTCTACAATCTTCAGTATAAGTAATGATAATGGCTTTAGAGAAGTCCTGGTTACTGGTTGGGTACGACTTGTATTGGTTGACCTTCAGGTCAGGAAGGGTCATTCCCTAGAGCAGTACTCACATTCATATTGATGTTCTGCCTGCTCAGTATACCCATGCTGTTCTACTATTTAAAATGGGTTTGAAATAACCCCTTTCTCTTTTGTTGGTTACTTCCTGCACCAACTCATCAATCAAGTTACTTGGATACGCTCTTTTGAAAAACATAGAGCATAAGGCATCACATTCTTCTATGAAATCTTCTTGCCTGGTCACCATACGAACAGCTCTCACCAACTGTCCTTTAACGACAGATCACTTTTGATGTTCTGGGTGTGAGCTGCTATAGTGTAGGAAATAGAATATGTTTCCTTCCTTTGTATTGTGGCTATATATCTCTCATTGGTTTCATCTTTGACTAAGTGGGCATCTATGTAATCCATGTAATTCAAGTTAACATTCCAAGTAAAACACAGGAAAGTGGTCACACTGTTAATGTATTTTAAAAATACTTTAATGGTCTCTTCCATACCTTTCCAAATCAAGCTGATATCATTCTGAAACCAGTAGTATGTTCTAATATGGTTATTAAACCTAGTATTGAATATGTAATGCCTTTCGCAGTGTGCCATGATGATGTTAGCATATGTTCCTCCACAGGGAGACACCATGGCAATTCGTTTTTTCGGCAAATAATACTTGTTATTGAAAGAAACAACCACTGAGTTCAGTAACAAATGAGACTTAATGAACTTGAGGTAATGATTTAACAACATGAAGATGCCCCAAATATAGAAGGAAATACTGTGACTAACAACAAATACATAATAGTTTTAAACCAAGAAAAAGACTTTAAAGTGTATAATTTTTCTGAAGTATGTATTGACAACAATGTGGCTAATTTATTAGCCAAAGGCATGACATTTGTTTCCACTAAGTTATCTAATTTTACCAACACTGTTATAGATTTGAAACTATATCTAAGAAAATTGAATTTTTCATTATTACATCAGAACAATATGTATAGTGGAGGGAACAATAAGTACAGTATTAGTTCCATATATAACCCACCTCTCCACCCCCGGATAGCTACCTATGAAACAATTTGTCAAATGGATTTGAAGACTTTATATACTCAATGAAAAAAGTGAAAGTTAATAATGGAAACCTAAACAGACAGGAACAAGATTCCTTAAAACTACTGCAGGCAGAGAAAGTTAGAATAATGAAACTGGATAAAGGTGGAGGGCTGTAGAAATGAGTGCACATATGTATAGTAATAAAATGAATGGAATTTTGAATACTGATACATATGAAAAAGTTTCATTAAATGAACTAAATGGGGCATACAGAAAAATTAACACCCAGTTAAGTGATATTTTCTTAGAGAAAAGGATAGACCTTCACTTATATAATTATTTAAACATCAAGATACCAAGGGTTCTGTTTTTTTTTTGGAATCCCCAAGATCCAAAAAAATATTCATAACCCCCCATGTGGCCACTTGGGGATGGAAGGGATTCCATAACATCATCATGTGCCAAATATTTAGATTATGAACTCAAAAAAAGTGATAAAAAAAGAAGGACAGGTTTGCAAACAGTCATGGTCCTTTTGAGAATTTATGAATGGGATTGAATATGACCAGAAAAATATAATGGTAACCATTGATGTGTGTGATTTGTACTCAGTAATTCCTCAACTAACTGGTTTAGAATGGGTAAATGAGACATTAGTAGAACAAGGAACACCCCAAGAGAAAATTAACCTTATTATGGAATTGTAGGAGTTACTTCTTAGTAACCATTTTGTTTCTTTCAATAACAAATATTTGCAGAAAAAAGGAATTGCCATGGGGTCTTCCTGTGGAGGAGCATATGCTAACATCATCATGGCATACTGAGAAAGGCATTACATATTCAATACTAGGTTTAATAACCATATTAGAACACACTACAGGTTTCAGAATGATATCAACTTGATTTGGAAAGGTACCAGAAGAGACCCTTAAAGTATTTGTAAAATACATTAACAGTACAACCACTTTCACTTTTCATTTTACTTGGAATGTCCACTTAGTCAAAGATGAAATGAATGAGAGATATATAGCCACAATACATATGAAGGAAACATATTCTAACTGTTTCCTACACTACAGCAGCTCACACCAGGAACATCAAAAGAGATCTGTCATTAAAGGACAGTTGGTGAGAGCTGTTCGTATGGTGACTAGGCAAGAAGATTTCATAGAAGAATGTGATACCTTATGCTCTATGTTTTTCAAAAGAGCGTATCCAAGTAATTTGATCGATGAGCTGGTGTAGGAAGTAACCAACAAAAGAGAAAGGGGTTATTTCAAACCCATTTTAAATAGTAGAACAGCATGGGTATATTGAGCAGGCAGAACATCAATATGAATGTGAATACTGCTCTAGGTAATGACCCTTCCTGACCTGAAGGTCAACCAATACAAAAGTCGTACTCAACCAATAACCAGGACTTGTCCAATGCCCTTATCATTACTTATACCGGACTGTAGAAGTTTGAAATGGATATTTGAGAAAAATTGGTCCATCTTGTTAGATGACCCTAGTGTTAGGAATCATGCAGGTGAAAGACCCACCATAGTGTATTGAAAGGGAATGAATTTCAAGGATTTATTAAGATACACAGGGCAAGAAAATCCCAATGGCATGCATGGTATGATTAGATGTGGAGCATGCACTTGGTGTCACAAAATAAAAACAGGAGACAGCTTTACTGTAAGGAACAAAATAAAAAAATGAAAGGGAAATATAATTGTAAGTCAAAAGCAGTGGCATATATCGCTGTCTGTGATGCATGCTCAGTATTCTATATTGGCAAAATGGAGAGGCGGTTTTGCCTGAGTATTTATGAGCATGAATATGCCATCAGAAGGAACAACTTAAATAACATTTTGGCTAAACACATTAGCGACCAAGTAGGACATCAGTTTAAGTTTATGGTCACAGACCAAGTTATTATCTATGACAAGAAAGCATGGGGGGTTTACTTTGAACAAAAATAATTAAAATAGCAAGTGTGTTTACAAGTCGATAGTGGCAACTATGGCATAATGATTTGAGTGCATGCACAATTTGGCAGGTTCTGGCTCCAGATAAACAACTAACAATTATATTCTCCTTGTTCAGCCTGGTTAGAGGGGCATCAGTATATCTTACAATGGAATACCCTATGACAAGAGTCCAGGAGGAGTGTGTTTGCTTACCTTAGGGGTGAAGTGTTTGGGGCTCCACTGACTGTGATAGTACGTGTGGTGTTTTTCCTAAGTGCTTTTGGGCTTGCTGAAGCATAGTTTTGACAATGGGTGATCTAGGCAATCTTTGTTATTTAAGAAGATTGCTTTTAAGTGCCCAAGCATGAATCAATCTATATGTTTCTTGTGTACCCTGTAAGGTGGATTTTGTGTATGTGGTTTTGACAACCTGATTTGACTGTGTATGTGAGAGTTTAGCCTTCATTGTCATTGTGTAAGTACACCTCTCATATACTGCGTCTGTTTCTTTAAGGGTTAAGTGCTTTGTCAATATTTATTTATTTATTTATTTATTTATTTTTATTGGTATTTTTCTATGGGGATAGTCCACTGGGCCAATGCATAGCCCATTTTAAGTGCAGGCCCACGGAGAAAAGCTCCACAAGAAACATAATTAGAATATAAACAGTACAAGGATAAACTAATTTCAAAGTAGACATTTAGATATACAGAGCATACAGGCTGAACTTGGTACAAATTCAAGTATATTTGACAAGTAGAATATGTGCAATTATCAAATGCTTAGTAAACATATTACAGCTAACATTGCAGAGTTGGTAACATTATCCATTGTGTAGCAGTCATATTATAGTGAGCTAGTAAGTTTCAAATATGTTAAAAAAAATAGCAGGTAAGGTATAAGAAGAAATATTCAAGGTGTTAGAGTACGTATGTAATTGGCAGACAGAGAGTACTAGAGATACTGGACTATTGAGAAGGTAGCTAGTGGTAAAAGAAAGTGAGTGTGGAGTAAGGAAGTATACTTCAAGCGGACACAGAGAGAATGTTAGGAGGTAGGTGAGCAAACTAGGTTACAGGGGGAGGAGGCTTAGTACAGTTACAGATCCAGGTAGAGTGGAAGTGATTGCAAAGTGCTTTTTTGAAGGAAACTGTGCTTTGAGTGGTGTGAATAGTTATGGGAAGGCTGTTCCATGTTTTTAGCCATTTAATAGGAATATATTAGTTATTCAGCAGGTAGTTTGGGTTTATGAACTTACAATAGGTGGTGGTTTTCTGATCTTAAGGACCTATTGGAATTGTATTGGGCAAAAAGTAATTTAGGACAGGGCAATCCTGAGGTTTAGTAAGTATGTTGTGTGTGATAGTTGGAGATAGATGAGGAAGTTCAAGCCAATTTAGAATTTTTAGGGGTGTGCACTAGTGTGTGGAAAGGTGAGTATTTGTTGCAAATTTGAATATTTGTTGCAAATTTGAATATTTTGCTATAGCATGTTTCTAATTTAGATTAGAGTGAGGACTGGAGGCTGGTTATCAGTGAGGCACCATAGACAAAAGAATGTTAGAGGCAGGTGAAAGCAAGTACTTCTTTAGTACGGAACAGAAGGAATAGATTATGTTTGTAAAGGAAGCCTAATTTTATGTGACTTTTTCTGATGTTAATTTGTATGTGTAGGTCAAAATTTAAGTTTTCATCAGTTATGACTCCCAACAGTTTTGTATTAGAGACTAATTCAATTTTATGTGGTTTAAGGAGACCATGATAAATTGAGATTTGTTGATGGGAGTGTTTTTCTTTGAAGAGAATATTATGAGCTTGGTCTTGCTGGGGTGTAGAGACAAATGGTTACTGAGGATCCATATCTCTATGACAATAAATGCTGACTGAGTGATCTGTTGTAGTTATGTTGAGTTTTCAGCAGATCAGATCATAGTGGAGGCACCTGCATACTGAAAAAGATACCCTTGGTGAAATGAGGAATGAATTTTGTTAATAAAAATATTAAAACAGTAGAGGTTTTAATATGGAGCCTTGTGGGACACTAGTGGGTTTGTGGATATATGGGTAGATGGAGTGATTCCATTTTACAGCATGTTGTCTGTGGATAGGTACCTTTTAAACTAGATGAGAGAGAGACTAGATAGTCCAGTATTGGAACGTTTGCAAAGAGGAGTGTGTGAGAGTTGCTATCAAAAGCCTTAGATAAGTCCAGGAATAAAATGGAGACAAGTTTCCCAGAATCTCAGGATTTATTGACTAGGTCCAAAAAGAATATTAGGTCAGTAGAAGTACCATGGCCTGGTCTGAAACCATGTTGGGTTTGAGAAAGGATTTGATTGTTGAGAAGAAAGTGTAATAATTGCATGTGTATACATTTTTCAAGGAGTTTGGAGATGGGGACAGAATAGATATAGGGCAAGTAAGAAATATCAGTTGAGGTACCCCCTTTGTATAGAGGAAGTATGCATGCTTTTTTCCAAAGGTTGGGAACACATAATTCTTGGCTAGATCTATTGATGATTTTGCTAATAGGGTAAGAAATAGCTTTAGCATTAGATACTCCGTGGGTAAACTGTTTGTTGCATTGGACCTAGATTTTAGTTTTAGAATTAGTTTTTTGTGGTTGATGTAAGGTCAGTCATGAGTGTGAATTTAGGCAAGGACTTTTTAGTATCTAAATTTGTCTGTATGCTTGGGAGGGGGTTGGGAATGTTTGTGTTTTGAGAAAGTGGTTTGCCCAAGTGTGTATGTAGGAGAGAGTGGAGAGATTGAGTATGCTGGGAGAGAGTACATTGGCCAGATATGTTTGGTGTAGGAAGGCAATTGCTACATTGTTTCAGGATTTTCCTATCCGCCAAAATGGCTACAGAGAAGTTAAGAAAGTGCATAACAATATTGTCCAATCCTTTGATTTGTGAGCCACAAGGGTATGTTATATAAGGGATAGAAGGCTATTAAGGGTGCTTTAACTAAACAGATTAGCTGAACAGGGCTAAATTCTATTAAATTAAATTTTACACAATACTGAATTCAGCTAAACCTGTAGGTATTGCCACTTGACTCCCAATAGCTGCTCTAAGCGTGTTGGCATGCAAGGTATTTGTTCTATATTGCTACTTTGCAGGGTACAGTTTTATGAACTCTTCTTTCTAGGTGTTTGCTACAATGTAGGGTACAGCTAAGCCAAGCAAATGTGGGCAATTTCTAACAGCACATAAAAAACACAGGAAAGCTAACTAATGAGCCTTCTGGCCAATAATATGACTTCACTATGAATCCTTTGTGTATTTCCTAACTCAGAAAGACCAGGCAAACACCTCCTGCCACAAGATAAATAACTCCCCAGTCTTCCTAATATAAAAAAAACACAGTAGAAGAGATCTACAAGTGCAATGCTACCACAAACCACTACAAAAATAGCTGGAAATCCCTCGCTGAACACAATTTCAAGGCAGTCTTACAACAGTAACAGTGCAAGGAGAGTGTTTTTTTGTTTATTACAAAAAAGACCTGTGACATGCACACATAAAAGCAGGAAACGGTAGTGATCATTCAAAATAACTCGAGTGTAATTTTATCAATCAAAGGAACATAATTTTGTCTAGATGGCACTGTATACATGTAAAACACCAGTTGAATAACTTTGCTGAGCTCCTGGAAACTGAGCAGAAGACAATATGTAGTAAAGGGGGTTTACTCAAGAGCAAGATTGGTTTGCTGAAGGGGGGGGGGGCACTCAGTATCATGGGTCTATGGAAAACAATGGGTGGAAAGAGGACATAAATAGCTTTGCAACAGTCTACAGCAATGAATGAGAGGGAGGGACTTTGGAAATCAGATTATCACAAGGGGAAAGCGACATCATCAATAAGGATGGGAGGGTTGGAGTAAACCAACCAGGCTAGCTAGACATGTATACAATCAAAGACAATATTGGAGCTCTTTCAGAAACTTTAGTTTAATATGTTAGTGGGGAATGGAGCAGACACAGAATGCAACATTAACCAGGTAAAAGATAAGCAGAATTATTTATTTATTTATTTGGCATTTGTTTACCGGGAAAGTCTGACTGAGTCATAAAGTACCCATTTTCAGTGGAGGCTGGGGGAGGAAAGATCCAGATACAAGTAATAATTTGAACTTCTACACCTATGGTTGATACCTATTCATAGGAGTAGAAGAAACTCAGACAGATGTATAAAACAAAATATTCACATCAAGACAAGGGTGATATAAAGTATTAAGACTAAAATATAATTTACATTTCAAGGAGATACATACATTAAAAAGAGATACAGCCATCATATGGAAAGATTGTTATAACGTCAGCTACAAATAGGGAAGATAATAAGTTAAACAAAGTAGTCAGTTATGAGGTGTGAGGAAAAATAAGAATAGCATAGTGTAGACAGTGGTGTTCAGGGCGTAGGGGATACAGAAGGAAAGAGTAGGAGGGAATAAAAAGAGACTAAGGTGAAGTGGTAACGAGGGCATGAGTAAGGGCAGGTATGCAGGAGGGGGTGGCAGAGAAGCTAAGAGAGGTGGGGGGTAGAGGGGTGGAAGAAGAGAAAGGTAGCTTAAGTGGCATACCCAGGACAGTTACAAGAGGATATCTGTATTTTGGTTAAATATTTGTAAGGCGTATTTGAAGGATTGGCGGTTAGGAGTACTTTTAATGGCTAAGGGAAGGAAGTTCTATGATTTTGCAACAGAGTAGGGATAGAGGCTTAGATCTGGGGATTACTGAGGATATATTTGTCTGTATATTTAATAATATAATAAACAAGCTGAATGAGCTACAAACTGACACATTTGTGGTTAGGTGGCTAGCCAACTGGCAGAGGGATAGGAGTCACAGCGTAAGAGTAGGGCTTGCATCCTCCCAGGTCATGAAAGTGATCAATGGAGTTCCCTACAGATCTATGCTTGTATCTACTTCTCAGATCTCTACAAATCAGATGGCAATCTTAAGTTAAAACATTTCACAGATGGTTGTAAGATGGGAAATGTCATCAGGTCCCCCTCTGCTATCCACATATTCCAAATGAAGCTTACACTTTTCAGTAGTTGGTGCACCAAAAAGAGGTCAACCTTAATGCCAGAAAGTGCAATATTGTAGCATTTAGTAAACACTCCCTTACTCCATATAACAGTACAAATATCACACCACCTGAAAATGAAATAGTAGTGAGAGGCATAAGTACTTGGGTGGATAGACCACTCACATTTCACTATCTCCTTGCAATTGCAGTTAGGAAATCATTTTACCTTCCACAGCTTGTAGCAAACTATATTTTTTATGCATTAAAAGAAGTCTTGACTTATTTGTTCTCTGCACTAATTAGAACTATCACTGATTACAGCACCATCTTTGAAGTGTACCTTAATAAACATATTAAATAATTGCAAAGACCCAAGGGGTTTGTAACTAAAAAGACTGTGGGCTTAAGAACCTCAGCTACTAAGAAAGACTGGATACTTTATCTCTACACCCAGTTTCATAAAGACTCCTTTTGGGAGATTTTGGCCTTGCTTATAGGGCTGTTATGGATCCAGTCATCCAAGACCTTGTATATCTCCATAAATCAAACATACTAGCTATCTCTATAAACATGATCTATATAAACATGATCTAAATGTATTACAACAAATAAATAAGACAAGGTGGAAGGATAGATTTGTCACACTGAGCCTACTACTTCGCTGGAGCAAACTTCTTCTCCAATATAATAAGTGCGACATACTGACTCTTAAAAAGGAAATGGACACCTGGATGGGTATTCATAAACTCAACCCTGGTATCGCTGTCCTTGAAAAGGGAGGGAAGGTCTAAGGGATGGTACTGGCAAGTTGCAGATGGCCTTGTGGCCCAGTCGTCTTGTAACTCTTATGATCCTATGATGTAGTAATTCCCAGAAAAGGACACTGTACTGGACTAATTCAGTAGATTGATTCTAAACTGCATTGTCAAGTTATTTTTTTTTTCTAAGTGGAAAAGATGGCATTCATCCATTCATTCCTATGGGAGTAGGCTAAAATTAAGTATAGCAGAGTAATGTGTGCTTGGACATAAACATGTGTGCATATGTGTAGGAGCATGACTGCAGCTGAATGTGTGTGTGTGTGTGTGTGTGTGTGTGTGTGTGTGTGTGTGTGTGTGTGTGTGTGTGTGTGTATGTGTGTGTCACTACGTATGCACGTAAAGGATTGCATATGCTACCATGATGCATGGTGTGGTAGGGAGAACACTAGATCAGTCAGATCTGACAGTACAATTTTCAATCAATTCAGACAGATGGTATGACCAACTACAATTCAGACAGATGGTATGACCAACTAATGGAGTTTTTCTCTAAACACTTTTATCATGTCCCTGAATAGGATATTTTCTTCATCCAGCTAATTGCTCAACCCATATTGGCCAATTAATATGGGTGGTATGAATTGTGTTGAATCCCCTCCCCCCAGGTCTGTATAAAGTCTTTAAATGGGAGCTCTCACATTTTAATTCTAATGTGAATATTTTCTGCCCCTGGGCTACAGTGGAAAATGGGCACCAGTCAACCTAACGTTCCATTTAATTAAACATAAATATAAGATATAAAAAATACTTAAACTGCACATTTGCCAATCAAACAACAATCTGAAGCAAGAAGGCAAATAAATTAAATATCTGTCTATAAAAACTTCAAAACCTTCCAACTCTGCTTGTAACAAAGTCAAAGTAAACTTTATTGTAATTCAGAAATCACACAAGTGCAAAAACTGAACGAAATTCCGTATCTTCAGACTCATATGTGCAGACAACATATAGACTATCTTCACACACATTTACACATGTAACACCTAGCTATTACATCACAGACATCCAGATCTAACCTGAGTACTAATACAGATACTGTCAGCCATATCTCTCAACCTGCAGATTTTGAAAACAGGAACAAGGGTCCCAGAGAAACAGGAGCATCCAATTAAAAATATGGAATTCTAATTAGCGTAAAATCTGAATACTAAATAGTGCATATCTCTTTTAGATTCTAGTAGAAATTTAGAATACTAGTCAAAAACACATTTAAAAACAGAGATTAACAAAATTATGGAAATATATAAGCATATTATCAAAGAGTAACACCAAAAACGTCATGCCTCAGTTTGTAGTGTGTTGACACTGGGTTTTTCCTCCATTGTGTTTGGTGTGCATTATCAAGGGGTCCATACAAAATCTGTATACTTTAATGAACTGTATCCCAAAATTCTTCCCCACAAAGTAATTTATTTTTAATTCAGAAAAAGGAGATATAAGATGTGTGTACTCCTCCTTTAAACTGTTCTTGACACTAGTATATTTTTCATGTAGTGTGGTTTTCTGTGTACTATACAACTTAAGAAATCACGTCTGTTGACGTGAATTCAGAAAATAGTGTGAAGAGGTAAATAAAGCTTGAAAACACAGACATACCTCCAAAATTTGGGTAACTCAAACAATTACCATTCACCTGATAACATTCTCCCAGCTCAATTTTTGCTCTTCATCACACACATTTTCCTTTTGTGCTGCCTCTCTTCCTAACCCTGCATCCTTAAACTACAGTCCTCACTCACCTAAAACTTCCATTGTCACTGTCTCCTTAACCCAACCCTAAATCTACTCTAATATACACTTACACCTTTTTTAAATTTGTCATCCTGCCTATTCTACTTCTATAATCTCCGCCCTCATATGCTAATCTATGGACTGTACACCTTTGCCTCATTTGATACCTTGCATTGTCCATAGGTAGGTACTAGGCTATTGGCCCAAGGGGCTATATAAGCCTAGCCAACAAGTTCCCTGGCTTTCACCACCCAAGAAAGTTATTTTCCTGTGCCCTTAAAATAATCACCCTTGCCAAGTCTCAAACCCAGGCCCTTGTCAAATGGCTGACAAATTCCACTGGTCTTTATTTTGTAGCTACTAGTCTTTATTCTGTAACTCCCAAACAGTAAATTCTGCCTCAGCTATCACTTCTCCCCTTAACCATACCATCGCTGACCTACTAAGCTTAAATATTAATCTTAGAAGCATTCTCAAAAAAATTCCCAAATTCCAAGCAACGTTCACACTGTACTCTCCAGATATAGCTATACTTACTGAAACTTGGTTAAAAGACCACAATAAAAGCAATGAATTTCTGCCACAAGGATATAACTTCCATAGATTAGACAGAAATCACACATGCAGTGGCGGTCTAGTCATTCTATACAAAAATAACCTTGCCCTCCAGCAACTAGATTTATCTGCTCATCTCACTACTGACTCTGAAGTCCTAGTCTGTCTACACATCAACAAACGCAAGTCCATTCTAATTATAGCCATATACCTCCCCCCAGGTAACAATAGCCTTACCATTGAAAATCTACTTAGCTGGGCCTCCTCTAAATTCAATCAAGAAACATTAATCTTAAGCGATTTCAATCTAGACTGGACCTCATGCACCTCCACTAGTCCAACTAACTTTGTCAAGCTATTTGACTTCTCTCAATTAATCTCCACCCCTACATGAATCAATAAGCATAGCTGTAGCAAACACACTATGCTAGACTGGATTCTCTCAAACCACCCTGATCTCTGTACCCAAGCCTGCTGCATCCCAGATGCACTTAGCGACCACTCTCCCACCTACCTAATCAGGCAAAAAGCTAACTCAACTAAAAGTGTAATTTATAAATAGATTCATGCAAAAAATCCTTTTCTGCCGCACTTTTTAATTCCCTCCTTAAACATCACAACTGGACCCCCTTAAGGCACCTTCCCCTTGACAAAGCCGTTGAATACTTCAATAACTCATTTTTAGATAGCCTAAACTCATTAGGCCCTATCACAATGATCCATTGCAAAAGCACACTAACTCCATGGCTAAACAAAGAAACAAGTAAAATCATGAAACAAAGAGACAGAGCATGGCTAAGCTACAAATCCATTAAAACCCCACCCTCTTTACACAACTTCCGTCAACTAAGAAACCTAGCCAAAAACAAATCCGCAACATGAAATCATACTACACTCTAATCCAACACAAACATAAAAATAATTCTCAGAAATTCTACCATTCCATAAAACAACTACTATCCCCTGCCCAAACCCCCCAATCCCAAATAATAACACAGCAGTAGCAGCCCAATTCAACTCACATTTCATCAATTCCATCCAAAGCTGATTAAATAACTACTCCCCTCTAACAATGCCCACTACCCCTGACCTCCACTCGCCCACTTTCTCATTCCAACCCATCCAGACTAGTTACATAAAAATCTCCTTCTTAAACCTAAACCCACTTCTCTAGGCACTGATCAACTTCCAAATGAATTTCTTAAACTAGGAGCCAACTCCATTTCATACCCAATATCCATGCTTATCAATCATTACATCACTGAACAATATGTACCAGTACTATGGAAAGTCTCTCATATCATTCCCCTGCACAAAGGAAGGCCTTCCACAGATATAGCCAACTACAGGCCCATTGCCATACTCACTCCCCTTAGCAAAATACTGGAGAAATGTATACATTCCCAACTACTAACCTACCTACTACAAAATAACCTGCTCTCCAACATACAGCACAGCTTTAGACCTAAAAACAGTACTACCACCGCTATCTTAAGCTTCACAGATGCCATTCACAGCAACAAAAACAACAATGACCTTGTCTCTTCTATATTCTTAGACATGTCTAAAACTTTTGAAACCATCTCCCACCAGATACCACTGCAAGAACTAGCCTCCATGCACATTTCTTCCTCAGCACTTGCTTGGTTCACAACTACTTGTCCAACCATACAGCAAGCTGTTAAGTGGGCTGACAACTTATCACCTCCTCTAACTATTACTGTTGGTGTCCCACAAGGATCAATACTCAGGCCCTTACTCTTCTCCATCTTTGCAAATAAACTTAACTCCGCTACCCCACAGGCTACCATAGTACAACATGCAAATGACTCAACAGTCATTTGCACAGCCCCCTCCTACCCAGAACTACAACTCAAAACACAACAAGCCATTTCAGATATAGAACTATTGCTCAAGCAGAACTAACTTATAGTAAACCCCAACAAAACAAAGCTTATGATATTCACACCTAATAAATACACAGAACCCGCCTCCCCCCCTCTATATCATCTCCTTCAATGGCACCAAAATCATACCAGTAGATAACACTAAACTTCTAGGGGTCACAATAGACAGCTCATTAAGGTATGACAAACACATAGCCCTTACAGTCAAGAAGATACACATTAAACCTGGCTGCCTAGATAGGTCCAGAGCATTCCTCACCCCTCACACCACACGTTGCTTTGCTAGGGACAGCTTGCACCTGTCACCACTGGGCTTTCAGATATTGGCAAAGGCTCTTGCCACCCCCATAGTGCCTTTTTTAGGCAAGGCTCAAAAGTCAAACCCACCCCCATAGACAGCACAAGGAACAAGAAACTAAAGGTAATGCTGCTAAACGCCAGAAGTCTTAACCTCAAGATGCATGCACTCAAAGCTCTCTTCAGTATGGAGAACATCGATATCTGTGCAGTGACAGAAACCTGATTCAAGGCTCCAGAGAGCACCCCAGCACTACCAGGCTATACCTCATATCATGCTTTTCGGCCCCAAAACCTGGACCGAACCACAAAAGGAGGGGGAGTTTCCATATTTATCAAGGATATCCACACCTCCAGGTTAGTGGCATTGCACGAAGTATCGGAGACCATCCATGTGTAACTAACAGTGGGCAAGACTGCTTTTCAGTTTATAGCATCCTACAGACCACCCTCTCAAAGTCAGGAATCCCATTCGGCTTTCCTGAAAACATTGGAGAACATGAAGATCTCTCCGAACACCATTATATTGGGCGACTTCAACTACCCAAACATTGACTGGAAGCACTACTCAAGCCCCAGCACCTTAGCCCAAAGATTCCTGGAAATTATAAACTCAAATGCTATGGAACAACTAGTCACTACTCCCACAAGAGGGGACAACATACTAGACCTGATCATTACCAACATGGGGACTCTATGCTCCACACTAGAAGTATATCCCTCATTAGTAAGATCAGACCATAAATTAATTTCACTGGATGTCCACATCCCGACCCCACCCCCAGCCCAGAAAACCACAGTGAAAAACTTCTCAAAAGTGAACTTCTCACTTCTCAAAACCGAAGTGGAATCCTTCAAGGCCCCAGGGCCAGTGGAAACTACAGCCCAAACTGCAGAATCCTATATAAATGCATTCTACGGACATCTCCAGGAATGCATGGATCATTATATCCCAAACAAAACCAAGACCCAATCATCCAAAGGCAGGCATCCAGTCTGGTGGACCCCTGCCAGTAATAAACTGTACAACAGAAGGAGGAAGCTACTACATGATAGAGCAAAATCCCTAATAGGGAAGGCATCTCTGATCAGTACTAGCAAAAAATTACGATCCCTCATAAAATTCTCCAAGGCCAGCTTCAAGAGAAAAATTGCACAGGACACCAAAGACAATCATAAGGCTTTTTTCAGTTATGTTAGAAACCTGGGATGCAACTCCCAGACTTGTTCTGAGTTGATTCTAAACGATAAAAAATACACTGAACCCAAAGACATTGCCAATATCCTGGCAGACAGGTTCAGTGCAAACTTCTCCCCCCAAAAGAGCAAGTATCTATCCCGGCAGAGGGCTGCCTCTCAAACATCTCAGATGCTCAGGTGAAGGCTGCCCTCTCCAAAGCAAAAAACACTGCTTCCATGGGACCAGATGGCATCCCAGGTTGCGTCCTACATGAACTACAAGAGGAACTAATCCCTCAAATAAAACAGCTATACAATCTCAGCCTCACTACAGGATATGTGCCCACAGAATGGAGTACAGCAACAGTGGTCCCACTCCACAAAGGTGGAGCCTCTACGGACCCTGGAAACTATCGCCCCATAAGCCTGACTAGCTTAGTCTGCAAGGCTATGGAGAGGATCATCATGGAGCTCATAAACAAAGACATTGGGGACCTACAGACACTAGATCCTACCCAGTTTGGCTTTGTCAAGGGCAGATCCTGCCTTTTGAACCTGGTTGACTTCTTTGAAACAGCCACCAAAGCCATAGATGAAGGGAAGGTAGTCCACACAGCCTATCTGGACCTTGCAAAGGCATTTGACACAATATCCCACTCGGGCATCATAGATAAGCTATCGAGCTTGAATATAAACCCCTATGTCACAAGATGGGTCGAAAACTGGCTCAAAGACAGAACCCACAGAGTGAGAGTTGCTGGAGCCATGTCAGACTTGAAACCGGTCACAAGTGGCATCCCACAGGGTTCTGTCCTGGGACCACTCTTGTTTGGTATATACTTTTCTGAGGTACAGGCAAATGTGGGAGGACTATGGCTCACCAAGTTCGCAGACGACTGTGCGCCATAATCAACTCTCCAGCTGACACAAACATCCTTCAAAAAGGTCACACAGAGACAGATAACTGGTGCCAGCACCATGGTCTAAAGCTAAATGCCAAAAAAATGTATAGTCATACCCTTTGACAAAAACAATGTGCCCACAAATTACCACATAGGTGGAAACCCATTAAGTACAGAGAAAATTATTAGGGACCTGGGGACCCAAGTTGATAGCAATCTCTCCTTTGAAAACCACATTGCCAAAGTGGTTAGAAAGACCTTCTACATAGCCCACCTCATCACGAAGGGTTTCACATCAAGATCAAGAGAGGTAATCATGCCCCTTTATTCATCCCTCATCAGGCCCATCATAGAATACAATGCCTCTTTTGGGATGTACCTTACCCGACACCTGCAGCAATTAGAAAGACCCCAAAAGTATCTCACCAAGAGGATTAAGGGTCTCAAACAGATGCCATATGCTGCTCAGTTAAAAAAACTCCAGCTCTACTCAGTTGCATACGATCTATGCCTGACATACAAAGCTATGTCAAATCCAGAATTAATGGACATGCTCCACCTCAGTAAATCTAAATCCCTTAGAGCCACATGCTCGAGGGACTTGAACCTCAGCACAGAAATAAATAGAACTTGCTGGAGGGACAGGTTCATAACCCAGAGGCTCCCTTCACTCTGGAATAGAATTCCAGTTCATGTGAGGCAGAGCACCTCACTGAATCTCTTCAAGAAGAATCTCGATAAGTGGATGGGGGATCGTAGATTTGTCCCAGGGATTACTCCCGTGTCACTATTACACAGAGGCACAGTAAACTAAACCTTAAAAAGGGCACAATATACTCAAATCAAGGGGTGGCGTAAGCCATACAGAATCGGGCTAGGCTTATAATTGCCCCAGGGCAGATAGCCTAGTATGAACCTATGAACACCAAACCAGCCCTAGCTAGAACCCACCTTCTGTCCACACTTCTGTATGCCTCCCCCATCTTCACTAACCTTAGAAAATCAGAACTCTCCAAACTACAGACTAGCTACCACAAAATTGCTTGTTTTGCTGCTAACATCCCTAATAGAGCTCACCAATGCACTGCTCTAAAGCAACTGCAATGGCTTGAACTACCATATCTTCTATCACTATTGGATTGGACAGTGGTGCAGCAGTAGCATTCTTGCCTCACAGCAAGAGGTTTTCCTGTTCAATTCTCAGCTGGGATGCCTTCTGTGTGGAGTCTACATGTCCTCCCTGCATTCATGTCGGTTTCCTCTGGGTGCTCCAGTTTCCCCCCACATTATAAAGACATACATCTGGAGTGTTTCTCTCTGGGCCTCCTCTGAAAATTGGCTTAGTTCCAAGTTGGACTTTCCTGGTAAACAAATGTTAAATAAATAAATAAAATTAGCCAACTTACAATTGCCCATAATATCATTTATCATCCAGATGTCTGTCCAGCACTAAAAAAACCTAGTCCAATCCTACCACACTACCTGTACACTCCACTCATCCAATAAACTACTTCTAAAAAGCCACAAATTCAGTAACTTTTTTGGTGACTCTCTATTTACTAATCACATTGCTAAAGCTGAAACTCTGTCATACAAAACATACTCACAACCCCCACCAACATTAGATTTAAGCAACTACTCAAAGAACCTCTTCAGTAACTCGCTCTGAACCTGTATTACCCCTGGATAACCTCCTTCTTTCCTCATTCACTCTCTCCTCTACTAACAGTTCCTACAACTGTGCACATATAGTCACATACTTATTTTTAGCTATTCTGTACTTACCTGTCTTAGTTGCCATTTGATTCTGTAATATGTGTGTAATATTTCTTTTATTTATTTATTTTATTTGATTTTACATTTGCTTACCAGGATAGTCCAACTGGACACATGTCCATTTTCAGTGGAGGCCTGGGGAGAAAAGCTCCAGCCATACATCAAACATACCATTAATACATTCTTAATTAATTTTACATTCATACAATTTGAGACATTATCAGTTTATTGACAGTAATACAAACATTAAAAGAATTCTAGATGTCAGTGGACTCACTTGGTAGTTAGAATAAAAGGATCATGGAGTTAGGATCTAGAAACAGCAAGTGCAGAAAGAGTAGAATTTATCCCAAAATAAATGATTAGAGTTAGTCAGGATTAGGACAGGGGCATAGCCATTGTTATTTGAAGTACAGAAATAGGGTTTTCTTGAAGTGAGGTAGGGAGAGTTCTGAGGTAGGATTAGCCAGAAGGGAATTCCAGTTGGCAAACAGAGAGTCACTGAGACAGATGCCTGGTGTCAAAGCCATGGCCTCAAGCTCAATGCCAAAAAGTGCATTGTTATCCGTTATGGTAAAAACTCTGTACCCATTAACTACCACATAGGCGGTAGTCTACTTAACACCGAAAGTGTGATAAGAGACCTTGGGACACAGGTGGACAGTAGTCTCTCCTTTGATAATCACATTGCCACAGTAGTCAGGAAATCCTTCTACGTGGCACACCTCATGACAAAAGGTTTCTCATCCAGGAAAAAAGAGGTCATTGTTCCCCTCTACTCATCACTCATTAGACCCATTATAGAGTACAATGCCCTTTTTGGTATGTACCTCACAAGACATCTACAACAACTGGAAAGGCCACAAAAATACCTCACAAAGAGGATTACTGGCCTCAAACAGATGCCCTATGCAGATCGTCTCAAAAAACTCCAACTTTACTCTGTCACACATCGCCTACTCAGAGGCAATCTCTGCCTAATACACAAAGCTATGTCAAACCCAGAGCTGATGGACATGCTCCACATAAAGAAATCCCAATCCCTCCGAGCTACATGCTCTAGGGACCTAAACAGACCTCTCAACCATTCGGGGACAAATTTCAATAGAATCAGGGACAAGTCACGAAAAAATCAGGGACACATTTAAAATATTAGTGCTCTTAACTTAAAACATTGACAGAATCAGAGCATATGAATTAATACACATTTTCTTACGTAAAATAAGTCTATAACTCTTAATTATTGTCATTATTCATTAAGTGTAATTCACCACCTTTCCTCCAAAAGTCACTAATTTTAGGAGGGATTAAGAGGGACAGAGCTAAAATTTGAGTCAAAATCAGGGACAGTTGAGAGGTATGGACCTAAACCTTGTCATCACAATAAACAGAACATGATGGAGGGATAGATTCCTGTCTCAGAGACTTCCCATACTCTGGAACAAACTACTTATCTATATCAAACAAACCTCCTCATTAGCACTCCTCAAGAAAAATCTTGAGGATTGGATGGGAGAGGAAATTCACCCCGGGGATCACTTCTGTGGCTCTGCTTGACAGGGGCACAGGAAAATAATTTTTTTGGGTGGCAAAAGCCAGGGTACCGTTTGGCTAGGCTTATATAGGCCCTAGGGCCAATAGCCTAGTACCTACCTATGAACCTATGAACCAGCTGAGTTGCTGGATTTCATGGTTTGTATGAGTAGCTTTTCCTTTGATTGAAGGGCCATAAGGTTTCCATAGGGGGTAATGAGGTTTGTGAGTGCAGGGGTATTCTCTGGTTTCAAACTTAAGGTTGTTATCTACTATAACTCCTAAAAGTTTAGTTGAGGAATCTGGTGAGATAATAGTGCTGTTGCTGGACTTTAAAGTAAATATGGGAGGACAACCTACTAGTCGGGGAGAAAAGCAGAAATTTGGTTTTATTGAGGTTTAGCATTAGACTGCGAATAAGGAGCCAGTTTTCAACTGTGTTGAAGGTTGTTTGGGATAAAGTTTGCAGATCTATGGGTGTGGTGGCCGAGCATATTAATGTGGAGTTGTCTGGATATTGAATGCAGGTGACATTCGGGATGACTTTATACATGTCATTAATAAAAATGGAAAATAACAGTGGTCCTAATATGGATCCCTGGGGCACTCCAAGGGTGACAAGTAAAAGGGTAGATAGCTTGTTTTGCCAAAGGACAGCCTGCTGTCTGCCACTTGGGTAAGCTGCAAACCATTGGATGGCCTGGTCATTGAGGGAAAAGGTTTTTAAAGTGTGTATGAGTAGTTGGTATTTTACCATATCTAAAGCTTTGGATAGATCAAGAAAGATGGCTGAGGATAGTTTATTATTGTTTCTATATAGGTTTATGACATTAGAGAAGGAGAGGAGGGCTGTTGTAGTGCTATGATATGGTCTGAAGCTGTGCTGGGTATTAGTTAAGAGATTAGTCTGGGTAAGGTAGTTTAGAAGTTGTCTGTGTATACATTTCTCTATAATTTTAGCTAAGGGTGATAAAATGGCCATGGGTCTATACCTTGACAGTTCTGTGGAGCTGCACCCTTTGTGGAGTGGGATAATATGGGATATTTTCCAGATGGATGTAATGGTGCCTTGCAATACTGTCCTATTGATCAGAATGGAGATGGGGTATGCTATGGCATCCACTGCTATTTGTAGATATTGTGCAGGGAGGAGATCAGCATATAGGGTAGTTGGCTTTAGTTTTTTGATTAATATTCTGACCAAGGATGTGGGAACTGGTTTAAAGTTAAAGGAGAAAGAGGGATTGGATGTAATACCTAAGGGATTAGGGAAGCCTGGAGGCAATGGGTTAGCCAGTTGCTGGATAGTTTCAGTAAAGAAGTTGTTGAAGGCATTGGCAACTTCTTCTGAGGGTTTTTGTTTAGTAGTCAAGGGGGTAGGAGTGGAAGATTGTTCTGGGTTAAGTAGGTTATTTAAGCCTGCCCAGAACATCTGAGGTTTATGTAGGTATTTTTGTAGGAGGTGATAGAAATATTTTTTTTTTGGCTAATGTAATGGCTTTCTTTGTTTTGTTTCTTAGCTGTCTATATCTAAGCTGATCTGTGGGGACATTAGTGGCACATGAGGTGGCCCGGGTGTTATTTCTGAGTAGGATTTTATGCCTGGTATCTCTTGTAAGCCATGGGGCAGTTTTTGTTTTTATTCTAATAGTATGTTCTGGTGCATGGGTGTCAAGAATAGTTAGGAATTTAATGTTAAAGTAATTAACTGCTTCTTCAAGTAGTAGATGTTTTAGAACTGACCAATTGCATACTTTGAGCTCATCTTGGAAGTTAGTGGGGTTGAATTTTGTTTTGTTCCTTATGGTTTTAAAAGTGGTTGGATTGGAGATGTTGACTTTGTGTCGGATTATACAGGTGAGGTCTTATGTCTTCAGGCAGGGTTCCACTCATATACTTTTGGGGATGGGTGTTGATGAGTATCCAGTCCAGGATACTTTCTTTTTGGTTGGGTTTATTAATCCGGGTGGGGGAGGATATAACCTGAGTAAACCCATAAAGGTTTATATGGTGAGTGGGAGGATTTGTTGAGCAGGAGATCCAGTCAATATTGAAGTCCCCAAGAATAATTGTTTCTTGGGGGAAGTTACTGGACAGCCAGTGCAGAATATTTTCCAAGGTATTTATGTTATTACCTGGGAGAATATAGACACACACAGTATTTATACATTTGTTCATGTTAATATGAAGCTTAGTAATGAGAATTTCAACATTGCCAGGATGGAGTTTATGTGATCCTTCATTTGAAACCTCAAGCAGGGATTTGTAGATAACAGCTAGCCCCCCTCCCCTTTTATTGGTGCGATCAAGCCTAGGAATGTTGTAACCTGATGGTATTACCTCATTATCTGAAGTAGCTGGTTTTAGCCAGGTTTCGGTAAGACATAATATGTCTAGGGATAGAACTTCTAAGAGGGCATGAATGTGTTGAACCTTATTATTTAAACTTTGGATATTTAGGTGACTGATCAAGAGTAAGTTTGGGGGTTGTTTAGGGTTTGTGTAATAGTGGAACTGTTGGACCTGGTTTTAGAGAACATGGGTGAGGATGGGCCAGGGTTTGGGTGGACATCTCCATCCTTTGTCGGGTTACATTGAAATATGAATATAAATTTCTAGAATTTAATTATTATACTTAGGTTTCTTATGTTTTTTGGGATTGGGATAACTGGTTCTTATGGGATGGTGATACCTGGAAAGAGATGCGTTGGGGTTAAGGGTTGTATGAAGTGGTCAAATTGTTAGGTTCTACCAAAGTGGCTGTTTTGCTTCTAGGGTAGTGGAAACCTAGGTGAGTATTAAATTCATAGATAGTAAGGAAGTATGATATGAGCAGCAGAGATACAACAGAGTGCAGTAGAAATGCTTTGAGTGGTTTCTTATTAGGTAACAGAGGCAATATAACAGAGATGAATTGTAACCAGACTGTCTTAATAGGATAGTTTGGTAAGAATAGGTGCTGGGGAGTTATTTGGTGACATGGTTCCATTTCATTGGCTGCTAAAGTGGGGGAGTGGTTTTAGTAGTAAATATATTTTACATCACTGGGGGTGGGTGGGAATTGCGGATAGGATGGGGCTCGTAGTGAGCCCAAGCAGACCGAGGGTGAGCGAAGGGGGGCTTAACCAGACCACTGTATACCTAGAGCCTGAGTATACAAGGTAAGTGATACAGGGGGAAGTAGTAATGCAGTAGTACTTGCGCTTAATACTGCTAAGTGTATAACTCACTTTTAGGAGCAAGAAATATGTTTAGTTCGGCACAAGTCTTCCCTATGTTTTCCTGTGTGTTTTCAGTAAGATGACAAATTTAGAAATTGCGATAAATTGTAAGGGACCCTAGGGAGTAGACAACAGTGCTTTGGACCAAGTACATAGTCTGATATAGACCATACAGTTAGCCTGTGGAAAGTACCCTTTGTGGTTCTTTAGTTTTGCGGGACAGAAGGTGTTCCGTTTTAAACAGAGGGTGGATTTCTTCTACATAGCAAGCTTTTCAGGGTAGGAGCTCTGATAGGGTAACGTACCTAATGAGAAGATATATAGGTTAGAGGTTTCCCGCACCAACTCCAACTATTATCCAATGAGCACTCTATACAGCGGTCTTACTTGCAAGCAATACAAAGCAGTGTAATATCATCATAGTATAGGTAGCAGCAATTTCAAATGTGATTGTTGTGCACTGGTTTAAATAAAGATTGCAAATTATTAACAGTCATGAACAATGTAGCTTAAACAAGATCACACGTTATAAACTATCATAGACAAGGTAGTCAGACATGCTAGTCTGCACTCTGCTCTCAGATAATACAGCTTGTTCCAATGTGTTATGCTTGGCACTGGTAGTTTTAAATGTTTCCACAGCTAAATACTTATGAGCAGTTGAACGCTAACATTTACAAATGCTTGAGCACAGAGGGGCCTGCGAGCAGAAAAAATGCAGTTCAATTATAACGTTTACTCTAACAAAACCTTTGAGCAAATGAACGGTAGCATTAACTTTCAGTTTATACAGTATGAACCAGTTAGCAACAGTTAAATTAACAGGTTCTAGCTCAATATCCAAAGCACATTTCAGTTTCTAGCCTAATACCTAAAGTAAATCATAAGAGAGCTGTACATCACATACCATGTTAAGAGAACACCTCCGTCTGGGTCAGAAGCACTGGGACTAATGAGAAATGGTGGATAATGCAGGGGGGATTAGTTACCTCACTTTCATAGGTAGGAAGGGGGAGGGGTACTAACCAGCTTAAACCAGACCACTGTATATCTAGAACCTGAGTATACAAGGTAAGTGACACATGGGAAGTAGTAATGCAATAGTATTTGCGCTTAACACTGCTATGTGTATAACTCACTTTTAGCAGCAAGAAATAAGTTTAGTTATCCACAAGTTTTCCACACGTTTTCCTGTGTGTTTTCAGTAAGTTGACCAATTTAGAAATTGCAATAAATTGTAAGGGGCCCTAGGGACCAAATAACAGTGCTTTGGACCCAGTACAGAGTTTGAAATAGACCATACAGGTAGTCTGTTGAAAGTACACTTTGTGGTTCTTTAGTTTTGCGGGACAGAAGGTGTTCCATTTTAAAAAGAGGGTGGATTTCTTCTACGTAACAAGCTTTTCATAGTAGGAGCTCTGATAGGGGACCGTACCTAATGAGAAGATATATAGGTTAGAGGTTTCCCGCACCAACTACAACTGTTATCCAATGAGCAACTCCATACAGCAGTCTTACTTGCAAGTAAAACAGAGCAGTTTAATATCAGTATAATATAGGTAGCAGCAATTTCAAATGTGTTTGTTCTGCACTGGTTTAAATACAGATCGCAAATTATTAACAATCATGAACAATGTAGCTTAAACAAGATCGCACGTTATAAACTATCAAAGACAAGGTAGTCAGACATGTTATTCTACACTCTGCTTTATGCTTCAAACTTGTAGTTTTAAATGTTTTCACAGCTAAATACATATGAGCACTTGAACGCTAACATTTACAAATGCTTGAGCCCAGAGGGGCCTGCAAGCAGGAAAAATGCAGTTCAGTTATAGCGTTTACTCTAACAAAGCCTCTGAGCAAATGAACGGTAGCATTAACTTTCAGTTTATACAGTACGAACCAGATAGCAACAGTTAAATTAACATGTTCTAGATTACTATCCAAAGCACATTTCAGTTTCTAGCTTAATACCATACATACCATGTTAAGAGAACACCTCCGTCTGGATCAGGAGCACTGGGATTAATGAGAAATGGCGGGTAAGACAGGGGGATTAGTAACCTCACTTCCATAGGTAGAAAATGGGAGGGATACTAACCAGACTAAACCAGACCACTGTATACCTAGAGCCTGAGTATACAAGGTAAGTGATACAGGGGAAGTAGTAATGCAGTAGAACCTGCGCTTAACACTGCTATGTGTATAACTCACTTTTAGGAGCAAGAAATAAGTTTAGTTAGCCACAGGTTTTCCACAAGTTTTCCTGTGTGTTTTCTGTAAGTTGACAAATTTAGAAATTGCAATAAATTGTAAGGGACCTTAGGGACAATATAACAGTGCTTTGGACCCAGTACAGAGTTTGATATAGACCATACAGTTAGCCTGTTGAAAGTACCCTTTGTGGTTCTTTATTTTTGCGGGACAGAAGGTGTTCTGTTTTAAACAGAGGGTGGATTTCTTCTACATAGCTTTTCAGGGTAGGAGCTCTGATAGGGGGCCACACCTAATGAGAAGATATATAGGTTAGAGGTTTCCCGCACCAACTCCAATTATTATCCAATGAGCACTATATATACAGCGGTCTTACTTGCAAGCAAAACAGAGCAGTTTAATATCAGTATAGTATAGGTAGCAGCGATTTCAAATGTGTTTGTTGTGCACTGGTTTAAATACAGATCGCAAATTATTAACGATCATGAACAAAGTAGCTTAAACAAGATCACACATAATAAACTATCATAGACAATTTATTTATTTTTATTTATTTTATTTTATTTTACATTTGTTGACCGGGCTAGTCTAGCTGATCATATTTCCATTTTCAGTAGAGGCCCTGGGAGAAAAGCTCCACACAGATATACAAAGTATAAAAATATTGTTACAAGGTAAGTAAAGGTTTAATAAACAATAAAACAGATGTTTTTTTCATTCTAGATATAAAGTAACAGTAAACAGAATATTACTTAAGGAAGCTAAAAACATTTGTAGTACAGGAGAGTTACGTATAATACTTCACATCAGGTACAAGGATTTAAACAATAGGTTAGAGTTTAACTAGTGACAGTCTTATTTACAAGACTAAGTGTTTAGAAGAGAGGAAGTTAGGTTAGAAGAGGAAGAAACAGGGGTGATGAGGGTGGTTAGTCAGGGTTACTACAAAGGCAAAGACAGTGCTTTTGGAGGTGTTTTTTAAGTTCTAGTTTGAAAAGTGGCAAGGATGTTATTAGAGTTAGTTCATTGGGTTGCAGGTTCCAGTTTTTTCCTGCTGCGCTGGTAAACAGAGAGTCACCAGCTGCATTATTAGACTTTGCTAAGCTAGCAAGGAGTTTGTTAGAAGAACATAGGGAGTTCAGATTATTGTATGGGACTAGGAGTTTTGAGAGTATAGGGGTATTATTGGGTTGGTGAAATATCTTGTGGGCAATTGTGAGTTGGGGGATTTTCAGATGGTTTTGGAATTCAAGCCAGTTGAGTAGCCTGAGATTAGAGCAGTGGTGGGTTCTAAAGGGATTGCCAGTAGCGAATCTGGCAATGTTATTATAGGAAGTTGCTAATTTGTTAAGGTTAGTTTTTTTAAGGTTGGTAAATATAGGTGAAGCATACAGAAGGGTTGAAATTAGATGGGAGTGAGCGATCTTGGCTCTAGCTGTTGAGGTTAAAAAAGGTATTATTCTATATAAGGAACTCATTTTTCTGTTGACTATTTTAATGGTGTTGTTTATATGGTAATCAAATGAGAGATTATAGTCAATGGTAATTCCTAAAGGTTTAGTGGTAGAGTCTGGGAGAATAACAGTGTCATTATTTGAAGAGATTGAGAAATCTAAGGGGGGGACCTAGTAGTGGGTGTAAAGAGAAGGAGTTTAGTTTTTTTTAGCATTAAGTAAGAGGCAACATTTGGTAAACCATGTTTCTACAGTGTTGAAAACATTTTGAGTAAGAGAATGTAGTTCAGATGGAGAGGTTGGAGTCATCTGTATATTGAATACAGGTGGCTTCAGGGATTGCTACATGGAGATCATTAATAAATAGAGAGAAAAGAAGTCTTCCTAGAATGGAGCCCTGAGGGACCCCGATGGTGACAGGTAAAAAGGATGAGATTTGATTTTCCCAGAGGACTGCTTGTTGTCTGTTGCTGAGATACGATGTAAACCACTTAATGGCCAGAGAGTCAAAGGAAAGAGATTCAAGAATATTGATTAAGCGGGTATGGTTAACCATGTCAAAAGCTTTAGAGAGGTCAATAAATAGTGCAGATGAGAGGATGTTGTTGATACGGTTTCTATTGATGGTATCTGTGAAGAATAGAAGGGCAGTAGTGGTACTATGTGATGACCTAAAGCCATGTTCACAGTTTGCTATTAAGTTATGTAGAGAGAGATGATGTAGAAGTTGTTGGTGAATGCATTTTTCCATAATTTTAGCTAAGGGTGATAGGAAAGCAATTGGCTGATAGTTAGAGTAGTCATTAGAGTATCCACCTTTATGTAAGGGGATAATGTGGGAGATTTTCCAAATATCTGGGATGGTTCCTTCTTGGATTGTCCTATTTATAAGGATAGATATAGGGTAGGCAATTACTTTGCCTGCTTTTTGGAGATATTGGGAAGGAAGCTGTTCAGCAGACAGAGTACATGGCTTAAGTTTGTGAAGACATTTATATATGAGAGAAGTAGAGATGGGTAGTAGTTTGATTTGAGAAAAGGAGTGTTTTAAGTTGCTGGGAAGGCTGGAGTTTTCAGAGATAAGATGACTAGCTAGAGATTGTATAGTCTCAGTGAAGAAAGAGTTAAAGGTACTGGCAGTTTGATGGGGAGTATTTGGATCTGCATCAAGTAGGGTGGGTGTTTGGGACATCCCTGGGGAAAGGAGCTTATTAATGCATGACCAGAACTTTTGAGGATTATTTTGATGAGTTTGTTGAAGTTTACATTAGTAGTTTCTTTTATCTCAGAGTATTGCTTTTTTGTGCTGTTTCTAAGCTGCCTAAATTGTAGAAGATCAGAACTATTTCTATGAGATCTCCATTTAGCCCAGACTTTGTTCCTAACTAGAATTTGATTTCTAGTTTCATTAGAAAGCCATGAGGCTGGGTTAGACTTCATTCTTATGGAACGTTTAGGAGCATGCTTATCCAGGATAGATAAGAATAAAGTGTTAAAATGCTTTACAGCTTCTTCAAGTGGAAGGGATTTTAAAGGGTTCCAGTTACATGCTCTAAGCTCAGTTTGGAATAATTCTGCCTTAAAGTGTTTGATAGAGCGCACTGTCCTAATGATAGGGAGGTTTGGAAAATCCTTTTTTTTCTCTTGTGATGTATGTCAAGGAATGATCACTTAGATCATCTGGTAGAGTACCTACTTTATAAGTTTGTTTCACATTGCTTATGAGTATCCAGTCTAAGGTACTCTCTTTCTTATTAGGTTTGTTATTTCTGGTTGTAGAGGTTATAGTTTGGGTAAAGCCATGGTGGTTAATATGAGAGGTAGGACTTTCAGCACTAACACTTTTCCAGTCCATATTAAAGTCACCTAGTATTATTGTTTCTTGGAGGTAGGTAGAAGACACCCAGCAGAGTAAATCCTCTATTGTAGTGATATTGTTTCCGGGTGGTATGTAAGTGCAGATAATGTATAAAGATTTTTTTTGCATTGATTTAAAGCTTAGTAATGAGGACTTCTGCGTTGCTATCCGGGGTTGGATTAGATGGTAGGGTAGAGATATGAAGTCCATTTTTAAATAGAATTGCTACTCCACCACCTTTATGTTTTGTTCTATCTTGTCTAACTATATTATAGCCTTGGGGAATAATTTCATTATCTTTGGTTTCTGGTTTCAACCAAGTCTCAGTAAGACAGAGAATATCAAAAGAGTGAATATCTAGGAGGGCATGAAGGTGAGCTATTTTATTGTTGATGCTTTGGATATTAAGATGCCCTATTAGGAGAGAACTATTGAGTTTAGGGTGAGTTGTTTGGATTGTAGGGTTGGTAGAGCCAGGGTTGGGGTGGACATCACCATCTTTTAAGGAGGGATTATTTCGTTTTGTTACTGAATAGTTGCCAAGGTGGGTAATGATTTTCAATTTTTTTCTGAGTTTAGGTTATGTTTAATGTGGGAGGGTCTGTGGTATTTGGGTAGTAGGTAACTGGAAGTGGAGGTAATGTTAGAATGTCTATTGAAGTATATTTGTGTGTAAATTGCAGTTTGTTTGTGAGAATGGTTATGTTGGAGATAGTGTAGTTTTTCAAAGGAGGTAAGAAGATAGGTTAAGATGAGGGTAGTTGAGAGTATAATTGTGAGTGTTAGCTTGGAAAGATTAGGGGGAGGCATTTTAGAGGAGATTATACAGTAAGAACTCAAGTATAGGGATGCAAGAGGGAGCAAGATGTGTAGGAGAGGAAGATAAAAGGATACAGGAAGAGGAGAGTGGGGGAACTATGTATACAAGTTGAGAGTAGGAGGAAAGATACCTTAGGGAGTGGCTAATTGTATGTGATTATTAGAAGATGGGGGTGTGGTGAATTATGTGGGATGAGGTGATGTATGGGATTGGTTGGGTGATAGTGAGGGTGTGGTTTAAAGAAGTATAAGTGTAGGAGTACTGGGGGTGGGTGAGAATTGGGGGTAGGGTAGGGGAGCGGAGTGAGCCACTTGGAGGCTTAGCAGTGGGTCACAGCTGAGAAAGGCTGAGAGGCAATCAGTTATGGAGAGAGACCGAGGTCTACAGGCATAGGAAGGGTAATAGACACACTGTTTCTAAGTAGCAGAGAAAACAGGTGAGCAGAGGTATAGCTATGCTGGGGAGACAGTTATGTAAAACAGTTTAATAGCAGAGAGAGAGATATTTATAGAAAGTGCCAAAGGCAGGAGAGGAGATTTATACAGCTGGATAATAGAGAGGGCTAGTAGCAAAAGTAGTGATAGTCAAAGGTGTAAATTTATTAAGCTCCCAGACTAACATAGGATAATTTCCTATTCAAGCAGTCATGGGATAAGGGGTAAGTACATGAAAAGAGAGTACAAGATAGTCAGACATACTAGTCTCCACTCTCCTATCAGATAATACAGCTTGTTCCCAAGTGTTATGCTAGGTGCTGGCAGTTTTAAATGTTTTCACAGCTAAATACGTATGAGCAGTTGAACGCTAACATTTACAAATGCTTGAACCCAGATGGGGCCTGCAAGCAGCAAAAATGCAGATCAATTGTAGCTAAAAACTTATGAGCAGTTGAACACTAACATTTACATATGGTTGAGCCCAGAGGGGCCTGCAAGCAGCAGAAATGCAGTTCAATTATAGCGTTTACTCTAACAACGCCTCTAAGTAAATGAACAGTAGCATTAACTTTCAGTTTATACAGTATGAACCAGTTACCAACAGTTAAATTAACAGGTTCTAGCTTAACATCCAAAGCACATTTCAGTTTCTAGCTTAATACCTTAAGTATTACCACAATAGCACACTACTCCACAGACATAGTTGCTTTAACAGAAACCTGGCTAAATAAAAACATAGCTAACTCAGAAGTTCTCCCTACTGGCTGCAATATCATTAGACAAGACAGACCACTTCGTAAAGGGGGTGGAACTGCCTTACTGTACAAGTCAAAATTAACTGTCTGTCCATTATCAAACTCCTACCCCTCCCCCAATAATTGGGACATACTTATCTCGCAACTTCAACTTCACCCTAAAAAGGTCATCACCACAATTGTGATCTATATTCCACCTGGTAATACACCTGCTAGCCTTGAAGACTTCTTATCCTGGTGTTCTTCAACATACTCACAAGAAACCCTTATTCTGGGAGACTTCAACCTAGATTGGTTCACCTGTATATCAGAACCACTAAGTAATGTAATAAATCTCCATGGCTACCAGCAGCTAGTCCATATTAAATCTAGATGTAATAAAAAATCTAAAAGGGAATCCATCCTTGACTGGGTCCTAACTAACAATCCCACATTGTACCCTCACACAGGCAGTCTCCCAGATATCTTACGTGACCACAACATAATATACTTTATATGTAGTAGAACAAGCATATGCAAAACCACTAACTATATATCCACTAGAAACACAAAAAAAATCTCTCCTGAGGTCCTCAACACTTTACTCTATAACTGTGACTGGACCCCCTAAAACCCCTCCCACTTGACCAGGCTGTAGCATATTTCAACAAAACATTTCTACAGCACCTAGATACTGTCGCTCCATTGCGCAAAATCAAGGTTAGAACCTCTACAAACCCCTGGCTCAGTAAAGAAACCAAACAAATCCTCAAGTCCAGAGACACTGCCTGGCTTTACTATAAAAAAAAACAAAGAAACACAAAGCCTAACTAAGTACCAAGAACTGCACAACCGTGCAAAAAATGCATTAGGCTGGACAAAAAATCTTACTACACAACATTACAAACTTAATACCAACACAACCCACAAAAATTTTGGAAAAATGTAAACCAGCTACTAAAATCCACCCAAAAGGCTACCCCAAACCAACCACCCCTGACACTAAAGTTCCCATCGAAACACAATTCAACTCCCACTTTGTGAACTCAATTCTATCCTTAGTATCACAGGACAGTTCCTTCCTCACTATCCCCCCCAACACAAATAACTCTAATACAAGCTTTACCCTCAAAACAGTTTCCACCACTTCAATCAAAAGCATGCTCTCCAAACTAAAAACCTCATCAACAGCAGCTGACCTACTCCCCAGCTATTTCTTGAAACTCACAGCAGATGCTATTGCTATCCCAGTCTCCACTCTCATAAAAAGATCAATTGTTGAAAACTATGTGCCCAAACTCTGGAAAATATCCTGTTCCACCCATACATAAAGGCAGGGCCTCCACTGAACTTAATAACTACAGACACATTGCTTTACTCGCCCCCCTGGCCAAAATCCTAGAAAAATGCATCCATACCCAGATGCTAAACTATCTCCTGGACAGCAACATCCTGTCACCTACTCAGCATGGTTTCAGACCTGCCCATAGTACCACTACAGCCCTCCTCTGCTTCACAGACACAGTAAACCATCTCAAAAATGAAGGCCTACAAGTGCCAACTCTTTTTTTGGATATGTCCAAAGCATTTGACACAGTCTCACACCAAATCCTGCTAAACAAACTAAACCAATATCATCTATCAAATTCCACTCTTACCTGGTTCCAAAGCTACTTAACTGACAGGTACCAAGCATGAAATTGGAAAATTCTCTCTCTCCTCAGCTGCCCATAACTATAGGAGTCCCACAGGGTTCTATCTTAGGACCACTACTATTCACAGTCTTCACAAATGACCTCCATATCTCCACAAAGCATGCATCTATAATTCAGTATGCAGATGGCACTACCTTAATCTGTGCTACACAAAACATTCCCACCCTCCTGCAAACAACTCAACTAGCATTCTCTGACGTTGAAAACTACCTTACCAAAGCCCAACTTATCCTCAAGCCAAAGAAAACTCAGCTTATGATTATAACCAGTTCTAACAAAAGCACTAACAGGCAATTCACTATCTACTTCACTAATGCTACTCCAATTGCTCCAGTGGCACAGTCTAGGCTATTGGGAATAACCATAGACTCCCACCTAAAATTTGATAGTCATCTCAACTTAACTATTAAAAAAGTACATGCCAAACTGGGGTCGCTCTACCATATAAAACCATTTCTTACCAACAACACAAGATCAGCCATTGCTCGCTCCCAACTTCTATCCACCCTACTCTATGCATCTCCCATTCTGACTAATCTCAACAAAACTGAACTAAGCAAAATGGAAGCCTGCTATAACAGAATTGCCGGCTTTGCTGCAAATTGCTCATATACAACTTATCACTGTACTGCTTTGAGACAGCTCCACTGGCTTGAACTGCCCAACCTCCTAACCTACAATCAGCTCTGCCTCTGTCATTCTATCTATTACCTCCCCAATAAGTGTCCTGCCCTCAAAAACCTAGTACAACATCACTCAGCCAAAAGGCCTCTTAGATCATCAAGCAAACTACTACTAGAAGTCAACAACAGCTACAATAGCTTTGGAGATGTACTATATAGTAGTTCAGTGGCTAAAAAATGGAACTCTGTCCCTACAAGCATTCAAAACACATCATCCAAAGCCTCCTTTAAAGACCTCATCAGGCAACATCTCAAGGAAAGTTGGCAGTGCCATGATTGCTCCCCAGGCTAGTGAAAGCGGATAACATATACATACAAAATCTAGAGCACTTGATAAAAGTTTTCAGTCTTACTCACAAACACTGGCTAATCTACAATGTATGTACTGTACCTGTGTACTATGTATGTATTCTACCTATGTTCCAAATTTCAGCTGTACACCACAAATCTATTAATTACCTTTATTTTTAAAATTAATATTTTTTTGTTTGTTCTCTCCACTGTAACTGTTTATGTGACACATACCACTGTAAAAACATGTCTCCTGTAATTTGTGTGTATACTGATCATGTCTAAATAACTAAATGTTTCTGTAATTTTTCTTTGTGGAGCTTTTCTCCCCGGGCCTCTGCTGAAAAAGGGCCTTTTCGGCTCAGTCAGACACCCCCGGTTAACAAATGTAAAATAAATAAGTAAAACATAAGAAAGCTGTACATCACATACCACGTTAAGAGAACACCTCCATCTGGGTCAGGAGGACTGGGACTAATGAGAAATGGCAGGTAAGACAGGGGGGATTAGTAACCTTGCTTCTGTAGGTAGAAAGGGGGAGGGGTACTAACCAAACTAAACCAGACCACTGTATACCTAGAGCCTGAGTATATAAGGTAAGTGATACAGGGGAAGTAGTAATGTAGTAGTACCTGCACTTAACACTGCTATGCTTATATATCTTTTTTAGAAGCAAGGAATAAGTTTAGTTAGCCACAAATTTTCCTGTGTGTTTTCTGTAAGTTGACCAATTTAGAAATTGCGATAAATTGTAAGGGACCTTAGGGACTAGATAACAGTGCTTTGGACCCAGTACAGAGTTTGATATAGACCATACAGTTAGTCTGTTGAAAGCACCCTTTGTGGTTCTTTAGTTTTGCAGGACAGAATGTTTTCCGTTTTAAACAGAGGGTGGATTTATTTTACATAGCAAGTGTTTCAGGGTAGGGGACCACACCTAATGAGAAGATATATAGGTTAGAGGTTTCCTGCACCAACTCCAACTATTTTCCAGTTATAACTCTATACAGCGGTCTTACTTGCAAGCAAAACAGAGCAGTTTGACATCAATATAGTATAGGTAGCAGTGATTTCAAATGTGTTTGTTGTGCACTGGTTTAAATACAGATTGCAAATTATAACCGGTCATAAACAAGGTAGCATAAACAAGATTGAACATTATAAACTATAATAGACAAGGTAGTCAGACATGCTAGTCTCCACTCTGCTATCAGATAATACAGCTTGTTCCAAAGTGTTATGCTAGGTGCTGGCAGTTTTAAATGTTTTCACAGCTAAATACGTATGAGCAGTTGAACGCTAACATTTACAAATGCTTGAGCCCAGAGGGGCCTGCGAGCAGAAAAAATGCAGTTCAAATATAGCTTTTACTCTAACAAAACCTTTGAGCAAATGAACAGCAGCATTAACTTTCAGTTTATACAGTACGAACCAGTTACCAACAGTTAAATTAACAGGTTCTAGCTTAATATCTTAAGCACATTTCAGTTTCTAGCTTAATACCTTAAGTAAAACATAAGAAAGCTGTACATCACATACCACGTTAAGAGAACACCTCCATCTGGGTCAGGAGGACTGGGACTATTGAGAAATGGTGGGTAAGACAGGGGGGGTTAGTAAGTTCTCTTCTGTAGGTAGAAAGGGGGAAAGGTACTAACCAGCCTAAACCAGACCACTGTATACCTAGAGCCTGAGTATACAAGGTAAGTGATACAGGGGGAAGTAGTAATGCAGTAGTACCTGCACTTAATACTGCTATGCATACAACTCACTTTTAGGAGCAAGGAATAAGTTTAGTTAGCCACACGTTTTCCTGTGTGTTTTCAGTAAGTTGACCAATTTAGAAATTGTGATAAATTGTAAGGGACCCTAGGGACTAGATAACAGTGCTTTGGACCAAGTACAGAGTTTGATATAGACCATACAGTTAGTATGTTGAAAGTACCCTTTGTGGCTCTTTAGTTTTGCGGGACAGAAGGTTTTCTGTTTTAAACAGATAGTGGATTTCTTTTACGTAACAAGCTTTTCAGAGTAGGAGCTCTGATAGGGGACCACACCTAATGAGAAGATATATAGGTTAGAGGTTTCCCACACCAACTCCAATTATTATCCAATGAGCACTCTATATACAGCAGTCTTACTTGCAAGCAAAACAGAGCAGTTTATTATCAGTATAGTATAGGTAGCAGCAATTTCAAATGTGTTTGTTGTGCACCGGATTAAATACAGATCTCAAATTATTAACGATCATGAACAATGTAGCTTAAACAAGATAGCACGTTATAAACTATCATATCTTTGTTTGTCTTTAGTTTTCCTGGACAGAAGGTTTTCCATTTTAAACAGAGGGTGGATTTCTTCTACGTAGCAAGCTTTTCAGGGTAGGAGCTCTGATAGGGGACTGTAACCTTTGTGGTTCTTTAGTTTTGTGGGACAGAAAGGCTTCTGTTTTAAATGAAGTGTGTTTTTTTCTATGTAGCAAGCTTTTCAGGTTAGGAGCTCTGATAGGGGACCTTACCCTTTGTGGTTCTTTAGTTTTGTGGGACAGAAGGTGTTCCATTTTAAACAGAGGGTGGATTTCTTCTACGTAGTAAGATTTTCAGGTTAGTAGCTCTGATAGGGGACCGTGACCTTTGTGGTTCTTTAGTTTTGCAGGACAGAAGGTGTTCTGTTTTAAACAGAGGATGGCTTTCTTCTATGTAGCAAGCTTTTTAGGGTAGGAGCTCTGATAGGGACCATAATCTATGTTTTTCTTTAGTTTTGTGGGACAGAATATTTTCAGGTTTAAACAGAGTGTGGATTTCTTCTACGTAACAAGCTTTTCATAGTAAGAGCTCTGATAGGAGACCGTACCCTTTGTGGTTCTTTAGTTTTGCGGCACAGAAGGTGTTCTGTTTTAAACAGAGGGTGGATTTCTTCTATGTAGCAAGCTTTTTAGGGTAAGAGCTCTCATAGGGGATACAATCTATGTTTTTCTTTAGTTTTGCGGGACAAAAGGTGTTCCTTTTTAAACAGAGGGTGGATTTCTTCTACGTAGCAAGCTTTTCAGGGTAGGAGCTCTGATAGGGGGCCGTACCCTTTGTGGTTGTTTTATTTTGCGGGACAGAAGGTGTTCTGTTTTAAACAGAGGGTGGATTTCTTCTATGTAGCAAGCTTTTTCGGGTAGGAGCTCTGATAGGGGACTGTAATCTATGTTTTTCTTTAGTTTTGCAGGACAGATGGTGTTCCATTTTAAATAGAGGGTGGATTTCTTCTATGTAGCAAGCTTTTCAGGGCAGGAGCTCTGATAGGGGACCTTACCCTTTGTGGTTCTTTACTTCTGTGGGACAGAAGCTGTTCCGTTTTAAACAGATGGTTGATTTCTGCTACGTAACAAGCTTTTCAGGGTAGGAGCTCTGATAGGGGACCTTACCCTTTGTGGTTCTTTACTTTTGTGGGACAGAAGCTGTTCCGTTTTAAACAGATGGTTGATTTCTGCTACGTAACAAGCTTTTCAGGGTAGGAGCTCTGATAGGGGACCTTACCCTTTGTGGTTCTTTACTTTTGTGGGACAGAAGCTGTTCCGTTTTAAACAGATGGTTGATTTCTTCTACGTAACAAGCTTTTCAGGGTAGGAACTCTGATAGGGAACCGCACCCTTTTTGGTTCTTTAGTTTTGTGGGACAGAATGTGTTCCATTTTAAACAGAGGGTGGACTTCTTCTAAGTGGCAAGCTTTTCAGGGTAGGAGCTGTGATAGGGGACAGTACGACATTAAGAGAACACCTCTGTCTGGGTCAGGAGCACTGGGACTAATGATGTTTGACAGCAATGTTTAGCTTTATACTACCAATGTTCTAATATCTCCCTGTCGTTTTTCTTTTTTATAATGTGTCTGCAATATTTGATATCTATGTCAGTAACTCCTTTCTACAAATTTTCTACTATCTTTGTATAACTTATTTACTACTTATGTTATTATATTTGGAGCTTTTCTCCCTGAGCAACCGCTGAAAATGGGCTAATAGCCCAGTCGGACTTCAAATTAAACAAATGTAAAATAATTAAATAACTAAATACTGCACCTTCATTACCTATTTAACTTACCTATGTAAATTCGATGTATTATTTTATCAACATCTCTTTGTCCACTATGTAACAGTGCAACTGTCTATTTTATACCTTTGCCTATAATTAACAGGAATCCTCACTGAAGTGCTCCCTAAGATTATCCTGCCTCTCTCTGTGCAGCTGAACATTCTCTGTAATTTGTTGTTTGACTATAGTGAGACAATTATGTGTGCATTAAACATCTGCATTGCAAACTGTGATAGTCTATATATAGAAGTAAGCCTTGGATTGCTTAACGTACATAGCAGTTGGGGGCTTCCTCACCTCTACCTTGCACCATCCCAGGAGGATGGAATTTCACCTATTTAAGTCCCTACAGAAGTGATAGCATTGCTCACTATTAAGAGGTATGCCAGTGGCACATGTGAGGTGTTGGGATAAGCAACCCTAGGCATTTGCTTTGTACTGAGGGCCTGGATACCTTTATTTCATGATCCTTACCTTGAATTGCTATTGGAGTAGCTGAAGGAAGACCTTACTCTCTTGTGGTCTAAGTTCAGGTTGATTGTTTCTGATACAGCTGTTTTAGCTCTGAGATGATGTAGAGAGGAATGGTTCAAAATTTACCATGACCCCCATTTTCACACATGCCCCCTGCTGTGCAATTGAGATCATTTGCACAACCAGTGGTGGAAAATCCCAATATATCCAGAATATGATCCTGTTTGAAGATAACAGCTTAACGTATGAAACATGGCAGTGCAGCATCTATGCATTATTGTCACTCCGCTCTCGGTATGTGAAGTCTGGAGTTCAGATATCCCTGTAGAGACGTGAGCTGAGTTGCACGTGTCTACTGTTGTCTACTGGTGCCCAAGCATGTGCCCAATGTAGAAGGGAAGGCAATGCAAGGTTTAGCCAATCTGCATGATATGAAAACTGAGCAATTCAGAATCATGTGCAGATTCAGCACTCATCTGCATGTTCTTCATGCCCAGACCCCAAAATTAGCATGGTGTAAATGTTAGGGAAAGCTCTGCTCCTCACTGCACTATGCAAGGAGCCATGAAACAGCAGGATCATCACTGAGGTCAACAATTTGCTGACAACATCTGTTTCCGTTAAAACAAGATAAGTCCAAACTTCTATAGTTTAATGTGTAACTACTATGCTTTGACAGTTGATTTGTTAATTTGCCACATTAAAACTTTAATAATACTGTCAAGCATTTTAACAAAAGTGAACTGACAGTAGTAATTAAAGTATATGTAATTGTTATGCAGAAGGATTGTAAAGCTTAAGGCAAAACACACTTATTTGCATGTCCTCAGCTAACCTGTGCAAATAATTTAGCCTGGGGTTGTACTACCTGTGTGCTAAGCAAACTGTTGCACTCAGTACTGGTTCACCAGATTTGCCAATATATTTATCACAGTGCCAGTTAAAACTAATGTTATCCTGGAGAGTTGCAGTAGTACAGCTGCTATAAAAGGGGGGGGGGGTTGAATTTATTCATTACCACTATGTGACATATTTAATACACAACCTAGTTAGGCATATAGTAATGTGAGACACAGACAGCATGCTGAATGTGCTCAGGGGAGTTGTTTAAAAGGGATTTGTCAAGCACTGCTAATCATAATTTTAATATCAGTGTTTGCCATGTGTACAGATCAATGTTTAATTAAAACATGAAAAAAAGTATGTTGAAAGGTCTGCTGACAAACCTCAAGAAAATCCAGTTTTTCAGTGCTAAATATCAAATGTTCACGTGGGGCCTCTGTCTTCATGGCTGACAGTGCTTTGGCTTGGATGTAGCTGACTTGGCATACTAGAACCATGCCTAGCAAAACATGAAGGTGGATAAAAATGCAGTCAGTGGCCAAGACTGTTCATATGCAATGTCCTGAGACAGGGAAAGCAATATTATACATGCTGCTCAATGGGCTGCCATCTAACATGAGAAGGTCTACTGGTACAAGGCCATTAATCAAAATAACTCTAACAGAGGAGTTATTGGTCCCCTCAGGGGTAATAACAACTCTAGTAGGACCCACACTGTAGTGCTGGATGTCAGCAAAGAGATTCATCAGGTATCAAGAATATCTACTGAAGGAGTCCAAGGTACGTACAGCAATTTCTCTCACTCAGCCCATGTAAGACCTCCACAGCCATTCTTTTTGGCCTAGCTGTTAATGTTATGTGCATACTTTCATATGTCTGCTACAGGCCACATGAGGAGCTCAGTGTCTCTCCAACCTAACACCACTCTTAAGTATTCAACTGCGGTACCACCTTTATCATTCTTATAAGAAAAGCGCAGTCCAGGTCTGAACTGTCTACAAACAGCTAAAGTTAACTTTGAGTATGTGTCTACCTGTTTGAGCCAATATTCATTTTCCCCTGGAGAGCACTTTGCTTTGGCTTGTAAGCAGCCCCACCCCGTCCCCCCCCCCCCCCCCACACACACACACACACACACACACACACTCACTCATCTTCCATTTTCTCTCTTATTCTCTTCTGTTAGCAAACAGTATCCATAACTGATAATTACTGTGTGTTTGTTAATTTAAACTGAGACCACAGTAGCCTACTGATACAAGGTTATCCTGTTTTTCCACCTGAGAAACGGTAAATAAATGACTTACAGTTTCAGAGCAGTCCTTGGTTAATTCTGATTGTTTCTTAAACACAAACTTGTCTTTGCTTTGACTCATTAGCAGCAGTACAAAAGAACTGCCTGCTCACACCCTTGTTCCCCCCTCCCCCTTCTCTGTTTATTACCTTAAGCCAATCCCAAAGTTAATAAATATTACCTGTGGCAGGCACCATTTTTAAAACTACAACCACCCTTTGAGTACCTCATGCTCGGCTCTGCCATAGAACTTATTAAAACTGCCTGAACTGGGGCACAGCTAACTGATAGTTTGTGGAAATACAGGGTACCTACCGGAGTCTCCACATTCACTATCATATGTTCATTTATCAGTTACTCTGTTACCTGATTGTTTCCAGTCCCCAGCGATCCTACCTTTATTACACTCACAAACCCCTCCCATCTTTCCAATAGCCAACCACAGTACTAAACCCAACACTACCTCCTCCATCTTCCCACTACTATTACTCCTCCTCAGCTAACATGTACAAGCATACCTTACCAATGCTCACTGCATGCACTCTCCTTGCATATCTTACATCCTACCAAAACTCCATCATTCCTCCACTCAACCACTATCACTGTACTACTACTCACACCACCACTCATGTCTCACCGTCACTCAGCTCCCCTCCCACCAACTCAAGAACCATCCTTATGCACCCCCCGCATATTCTACTAACTATATTACTCAAACATAAAGCATCCCTACAACTTAACATAGTAACCCTCCCACCATACCTATTACCCACAGAGCACAATCATAAAGTTTCCCTAATAAACAAACACATTCAAAAACTGAGAAAACTAATAACCTCATGCATATCAAAACTAGTCCTAAGTGGAGACATCTCTGGCCCTACCATCTCCAACCCCAATCCTCATAATCAGACTAGAAAACACAGCTTCTCCCATATCACAGCCAATAGAAAGCCAAGTGACTTCCTTCTTCTAAGCCTAAATATTAGAAGTATATCCAACAAAGTCTTTGAACTCCATGCCACCATAGACTTGTACTCCCCAGATATAGTCATCCTGACAGAAACCTGGCTAAAACCTCACATTACCAGTGAGCAAATCCTCCCTACAGGTTATGGCATACTAAGAATAGACGGCTAAACAAGAAAGAAGGCAGTGTAGCAATAATATTTAAACAGCATCTAAACATTCAGATCTTAAAATCATCAGCTCCACAGATAGGCAATGAAGAAATAATATATACCAACCTCAAAATAAACCAAAACAAAACCATCAACATAATTGGATGCTACCTCCCACCTGGCCAAAACATCCCACCACTAGAAAACCTCCTCAGCTGGTCTACCCACAATCTCACCCAAGAAACTATAATTTTAGGTGATTTCAATATTGACTGGCAATCCTGTTCTGGCAACCATCCAACCCATAATGTAAACCTTCATGGCTTCACCCAACTAGTCCAGTCGCCAACCAGAATAAATAAAAACTCCAGCAAGCACACTACCCTGGAATGGATGCTAGTCAGTAAGAGCCCCCAGTGAAATATAACAGGCTGCTTAACAGATAGCCTCAGTGATCACTCCCCAACATACCTACTCAAAAAATACCTATACCAAGCTAAATCTGTCATCTTCCGTCAAATACGTAAAAAAATAAACTTTAACCCACTCATTCATCTCCTCCTTCAAAGAATGTAACTGGCATCCTCTAAAGAACCTTAGTATTGATGACGCAGATGAATTTTTTAATACTACCTTCCTGAGCATCCTTAATTACCATGCCCCCATAAGACTTTCCAGAACCAAAGCACAACCCTGCCCATGGCTACAGAAAACCACTAAGTCAGAAATGAAAAACAGGGATAAACCCTGGGAGCACTGGCACAAAACCCCCTCAACTAGACAGAAATTCCTAGAACTATGCAATAGAGTCAAAAAGCTAATAAAACAGGACAAATTCCAATACTACCAGTCTGCCCTAAACTCCTCCCAACACAGCCCCAAACAATTCTGGTCCTCCATAAACTCCATCCTCCACCCAGGTAAAGTCAGTACCCCTCCTCCTAACATCCCTCACTCCTCTGAAAATATTGCTACCTCATTCAACACACAATACACAAACCATACTATCACTAGTTAAACAACATAAGCCCCTCCCCTCCAACTAGTAATCTCCCCACTGCCTTCTCTTTTTATCCTGTACCTACCTCCAACATAAAAAACTTTTAACTAAACTTAAGGCCACCAAATTAGCAGCAGACAACTTCTCAAGTGAATACCTACAAATCGCAGCTGATGCTCTGGCCTACCCAGTATCCATCTTGATTAACCGATCTCTGTCAGAAAGTTACGTTCCCACACTGTGGAAAGTATCACATATAATTCCCTTCCACAAAGGCGGCCCCTCCACAGAACTAACCAATTACTGCCCTATAGCTATTCTCTCTCCACTCTCCAAAATACGAGGGAGATGCATTCACTCTCAGGTCTCAGATTACCTCCTTACTAACAACCTCCTTTCCAATACCCAGCATGGTTTCTGACCAAATCATAGCACCACCACTGCCTTACTCTCCTTTACGAACACTATCCTTCAGCATAGAAACAATGGCTATCTCTACTCTGCTACTTTCCTAGACCTATCTAAAGCATTTGACATGGTCCCACACAAGCAACTCATCTCTGCCCTCAATAACCTATCCTTCTCTCAATCAGTCACCAACTGGTTTCAGAGTTACCTGTCTAACCACCAACAATCCGTTGTATGGCAGAATGACATATCTCCCCACCTATCTGTCTCTATAGGGGTTCCCCAAGGATCCATCCTTGGACCCCTACTCTTCTCTATTTTCACCAATAATCTAGCCTCTGCCACCAAACATGGTACACTCATACAATATGCAGATGGGTCAAACATCATCTGCTCAGCCCAGTCCTTATCCAAACTGCAAAAAGTCACACAAGAAGCCTTTTCCTCTGTTGAAACTTGGTTATCCGATGACCAATTAATACTCAACCCAAACAAAACTAAACTACTCAACTTCCAACCCACTAATCATACTCAAAACAACTCTCCCTTTAACATCACAGCAAAAGACAGCACCACTATACACCCAACAGAACACACCAAATTGCTAGGAGTGGAAATAGACAATAAACTAAAATTTGACATTCACATATCCACGACAATAGAAAGTCCACAAAAAACTAGGAGCGTTATACAGAAATAAGCAACTTCTCACCAAAGCAGCAAAGATTTCAGTAGCAAATTCCCACCTTATCTCCACCCTACTTTATACCTCTCCAATATATACCAACCTAAGGCAATGCAATCTAAACAAGCTAGAGACCTGCTACAACAAAATTGCCAAATTTGCCACAGGGGCATCCTACCATAGTCACCAATGTCTCTCACTTGCTGAACTGGGCTGGCTTGAACTCCCTCACCTCCTTCAATGGTATCAACTCTCACTTGCCCACAAACTAGTAAACCATCCATTAAATGTCCCATCCCTCCAGAATCTACTCCAACCCTATCGCACCACCAGACCACTAAGATCCAGCAACAAAAATCACTTGCAGATCACTAAAGCCAATAACTCTGCTGGTGAAGCACTATTCTCTTGTGCCATAGCCAAATTATGGAACTCCCTCCCACCCACAATTACCTCCGTACCATCATGCACCCACTTCAAAACTTTACTAAAAGCGCACCTAAAAACATGCTGGCTATGCCCTTGCAACTCCCACTCTAATGTCACCCACCCCATCCCACCACTACCTTTCTTTCCACCCCACTAACTACCTTGATTATAGCAAGATCAGATGCTCATAAGCCCAGTACTTATTATACAGCAGGAACTTCTTATTGTAACATTTGTTAATGTCTGTTATGTACTTCGCAGATAAATATTCCAGCTGTCTACTGATGTACTATGTTCTTCATCTGTAACTGTTTGTAATTAATTGCTATGTTAATCAAATTGTTAATCACTATGTAAATCCAATGTAACTACTGTCTGTTTATTTTAACTGTCGAGCTTTTCTACCCGGGCTTCCGCTGAAAATGGACCTATGTCCAGTCGGACACTCCCATTCAACAAATGTAAATAAATGGATAAAAATAATAAATAAACAAATGTTTGAAAGCACATTTCCGAATGTGCACATAAGCGAACCACACCGACTTCCCTAAACATCAAAATAATATCAAATTTCATCATTTCTGATCACTCCACTGCTGAAACAAGTGCTACCATGGGTCAAAAAGGGGGCAAGATTTTGTAATTTGGTGCTTTGGTTTTCACAATTTTGGAATTTCATGGTTTGCATTTCATGGCAGTGGTTTCGAAGATGTGACCGTCGAGCATATGAAGGTATGCCACTTAGGTTATATAGATACTTCAAGGACTGCTCCACTACCATCCGCCCAAGGTACTGTATTTACCAGAATAGTATGGGCAAGCTACTACTGTAGCATTTCATTTACTATGTGGTAACAGGCTTTACTAACTCAGTTTGTTGTATATCGCCAGGCACACAGTCAATTTTTTTGGTCATACCACTTTGAACTGCCACCATCTGAGATCAGAGGATATGATGCCTCTGTGGAAGACAGTGGGCAAGAGATGGCACAATCTGGGGGTTACAGTGTGTGTGCTGGACATAGGGTATATGACCAATATATCCCCTGCACATTCCATTAAAAAACATCTATGCCTGTGGACACCCAGAAAACACAGATGTCACAGAAAGGACAAGTTACTGAGGACACCATCACTCAGTAACATGCAGCATCCTATACATATCTGTGTCAACTTGTAGCTCCACTGGCAGGGAACACAAATGGGAGTGAGGGGAAAGTCTTTCTGAAGACATCATTGTCATCCTGTCTCTGAAGTTGGTACCTCACTGGCCACAATACAGTGTATGTGAAGGAGCATCATGGAGACACAGGGTGATACCACCACAACCACAGTAGAGTTAATCAGGGTGACGTAAAGTGTGTGAGATGATGTGAGGTTGTGACCCATACATGTGAATGCTTTGACAACTAAATAACTAGATGGAATATGGTCTGCCTTCTAAAGATCATCTGTCATTCAAAAGGCACTGTTCATGATGCCCTTCTACTGCTATGATGGTCATTGTGGTAATGGATGAGGTAGACCATGTTCATGTAGCACTAACACTTCCACTCCTACATCAATTGTGTAGGTGTCAACACCCTGAAGAGGATGTCCTTGTGTCTCTGACAGTCTTGATGGTGGCATATATGACACTGTACATCATTCACAGTCACACAGCCTATGAACCATCTAACAAGGATCATGGCTTAGCAAGTCATACACCTGACAGAAGCAAAACCAATGAGCAGGTGTGTGCATGGGATGTTCATCTCTCTACTATGTATGCCCAGGACCTGTCTGCAAGCTTGACATGCAATATTGCACCTGCTGCTGAAGTTGTGTACTAGCAAACAGTCATACTGCCATTGGCTATAGTACATCTCACACAATACACACACACACACACACACACACACACACACACACACACACACACACACACACACACACACACACACACACACTGGCACTCACATGTGTACACACACACACACACACACACACACACACACACACACACACACACACACACACACACACACACACACACACACACACACACACACACACACACACACATACACACACACACACACACACACACACACACACACACACACACACACACACACACACACACACACACACACACACACACACACACACACACACACACACACATATGTACACACACACACACACACACACACACACACACACACACACACACACACACACACACACACACACACACACATTGGCGCTCGCATGTGCACACACACACACACACACACACACACACACACACACACACACACACACACACACACACACACACACACACTTTCTGACATGATGCCTCTTCTTCCCTTAATACAAGATCATAGGCATATCAACAGCCTTTTCTCATAAATCCCCTCAGCACTCCCTCAACTCCCTCCCTCATCTGTGCAGATGATGATAACTTCACCCTGCCCTTAGGATGATAGAACCATAGGAGGTTAGTAGGCTAATGACCCTAGGGCCCTTACAAGCCTAGCCAAGCTTTACCCTTATCTCCACAATCAGCAGTTATTGCACCTATCCAAGAGGGACACAGGTGAAATCCCCCAGTGTAAACTTATGGTTACCCATCCAATTGTCCAGATTGTTTTTGAAGAGGTCCAATGAGGTGCGTGAAGTGGGAGTCTGTTCCAGTGGTGTGGTAACCTCTGGGAGACAAATCTCTCCTTCCAGCAGGCTCTATTAATGTCACATACCAGGTTAAGGCCTTTAAAGTGAGTAACCCATGTACCATTTGACTTGCGAATATGCAGCATTTCCAATAAAGCAAGGTCAAAGATTGCCTTATATACAAGGCAGAAATCACCTCTGAGTAATCTGTATGAAACAGAATACAGTGACAGTGATTTCAGTTGATCCATATAGGACAGATGCTGAATACCTTGAGTTTTCCTTGTGAGGAATATTTGTGGTCTCTCCAATTGCTTCAGGTGCTTGGAAAGGTACATACCAAAAGGGGCACTAGGCTCACTTATTGGCCTGATGAGGGAAGAGTACAGGGAAGTTATAACTTTTTTTCTGGAGACAATGTCCTTACTTATGAGATGAGCAATACAGAATGCTCTTCTTACTACTGTGGAGACATGGTGATGAAAGGTAAGGTTACTGTCAACCTGTGTACCCAGGTCTCTCACCTTTGAGTGTGTACTTAGGGTGTTGTTATTGATACAGCAATCAGCAGGAACATTGCTCTTACCAAAAGTGATGATAATACATTTTTTGCTTTGAGTTTAAGGCCATGACTTTGCAACTGACCATTTGTTTGTGTAAGACCCTGTTGTAGGATGTTGGCATTTGTTACTTGGATTGACTATGTCTGATGCACAGTCTACTGAGTTTTTGCATGGGTAGGCCCACTCTGTTGTTTGATTAGAAGGCATTGTTTTAACTCAGGTGTATCTATTTTAACAAGCTTTCCTGCAGGCCAAAGCTATGTGCATGCTGCTGTCTCTTTGCCAATGCCACAGGATACTGTGCCCACCTCCATCTAGTATAGTCATCACCTGCAGCTTTCTCCTCCTCTGACTCCACCTCAGTCTGCCATGATCCTTCCCTTTCAGTTGGCTTTTCCAGTTACTCCTCATCTGGCTCTGCCTCTACTGCCTAGAGTTCTGCATTGTCCTCCTCCTCCATCAAATGGGCTCCTTGCTGTATCTGCCTGCTCAAAATCAAATTATATAATATTGCACATACTCTAAATATTTTGGAATAAGTGTCTCCAGGATCATATTGTTATTGCATCACCTGATAAAGCTAGACAGCAAGAGCACATCTTCAGCTGCAAAAGATACATTCATTCATGTTCTTGGTATGTGAATGTGCAGAACTCTATGTCTGTTATGTTTCACTTTGCTGATGTCTAATTGGTGTCCTTGGCATCTCACCAATATGATGACCCAGTAAATAATCAGTCATTGAAAAACATAGATATAGGTCACATGTGTGAGATATGTGGGAGTTGTGGAAACTGCCTGGGTATCCTTCACACACATTGTAGATTATACCCATTACAGACTAGATGGCAGATGATTACATGTCCCCATCCAAATTTCCCAGGAGGAAATTTAATTTGAATATCCATGCAATCTAATAGAAATTCAGGAAAATGAGATATATCATAGAATTCATACATGGTGTTGGATATCTCCTCTATGGTACATAAAGGCCATATATACCCCCCCCTCACAGTGAGAAAATGATGGAGTATTTTTGAGTCAGATACCTTGGATACTTCCATTGTGCCCAGAGAAGGTAGCTGGAATGTCACCTGAAGTTAGTATGTAAAGCAAAAAAAATGTTGGTATCCATTGGACTATGTAGATTATGATACCCTTTGGGCTGCAGATGAAGCCATCAGATGTCCACAGTGTCCTGCAGGGTGACCCTATCCACTCATTAGAGGTCCACAACACTGGCTTCTCTGAGTACATGGAATGTTAGGTGTGTCAAATAACACAATACTTTCAGGGGTGATAAACAGTAGAGCCGTGGCTCATAGTTGCAATTAAAATATGATGGAAATATACGTTACCTTCTGTATTGACAACCCCTAATGTTTTTGTAATTCCAATGGTATGAGCAAGAAATCAGTGGCAGTCAATTCTATGGCACACAGCTGCCGGGTGCACTGTTTATACATTTCTTAATTACTCTACCATCTTGATTCACCTCATTTGCATATATAAGGACACTCATTTTAATAATGTTTCTCCTTGCCATGTCACTATACGGCCATTAGTACATACTAAGCCCGAGTTTGCTACTCCTCAGTAACTGCTAATAGTTTATATGTTTCTGAATCTCCTACTCATTGTGTGTGTCCACTCCTCATACAAATTTGCTTACAGAAATGTGGCAAATATTGCTTATGAGTATGCACACATGCTTGGTTAATCAACAGCAACAAATGCATACATATAGAAATGTGCACTGGAAAGGCAAGTAACACAGATGGTGAAGCTGGATTGGAAGTTACACTATAATAACAGAACTCATAGTAATGGACAACATAAAAGTTCTAATGGAGTTGCAGAAGAAAAACAATTGAATGGTATATGCTAAAATAACATGATGTACCAACCTGCACCAGTCCTGATAACACTACACTGTCAGCAATGGATCTGTAGTATACTGTGAATATTATAAAAAAAGGAATATATGCTACCCTTATGGCAGTCAACCAGCAACTCAGTTCACATGCCAGTATATCTGTAGTGTATTAACAGAGGTAGCCACAGCAGAAGGCAGAGTGTAAGAGGTCATAAAACACATAGCTGGGAAATGTAGTACAGGTGCAGATGGATTGCTAAAAGAAAGTAATAGTCCACAAGAAAACTGAACCGCGAAGGTTCACACCTGAATACACTGCATTAATAAGGGAAACACTGCAAGAGTAAGGGTGAAAAAGTCATAAAAACATATATCTGGGAAATTATAAAATGTGGTAGTCTTCAAATAAAAACAGTTATGACACTACATAAAACTCCAAGATACGTGATACCCACAGACAATTGTAATATCACAGAAAAATCATTGCATATGTACATTGCTCCATCAAAGAAGTTAGAATACTGGCAGTAGCTGTACTTCACTTCAAACTGTAATGTGCATTGACTCTCTACTTATTTGTGCAACTGATTACCATATGCCATGGATTTTCCATATTTTTTGCCATTCAGAGCAATTTTCCACAAACTACCTATTTTAACAGTGGCCGAAGAATCCAGAAATGCATTATGTTAGAAAGGGTCAAACCCATCCAGCTGACAAGCTGACAGATCCAAGTAGTATACCTTTAGTCATGTTTGTTTACTATGTTACTACTGCATGATACTCACTGGATTTGAACCTCAGCCTGCATAACTCACATTCCTTAGACTGAATTACTAGCTACCATTTCTTCAGAAATCATATAATAGCTGTTAGAAATCACACATTTAAAGGAAGTGTTTCAATAGTGAGGAAGATTGAAAAATGAACAGTGCTAAAATGACTGTAGTAGTCAGGTGCTCAAAAATAGCTTCTGAAAACAGCATTTGTTGATTTTTGTAGTGGTGGAGCTTCCAGTGTTAGTAGATATTAGCATGATTAGCATGATTAGGGTCCTCTACTGTTTGGTATCTACTTCTCTGAAGTGCAGGGCAACACAGAAGGTCTTTGGCTAACAAAGTTTGCAGATGACTGCAAACTAGGAGCCAGAATCGAAACTCCTAACGATGTGGACAAACTACAAAAGGGCCTCAATGAGACAGATACCTGGTGTCAAAGCCATGGCCTAAAGCTCAATGCCAAAAAGTGTACTGTCATCCCCTTTGGTAAAAACTCTGTACCCATGAACTACCACATAGCTGGTAGTCTACTTAATGCAGAAAATGTGATAAGAGACCTTGGGACACAGGTGGACAGTAGTCTCTCCTTTGATAATCACATCACCACAGTGGTCAGGAAATCCTTCTACGTGGCTCATCTCATCACAAAAGGATTCTCATCCAGAAAAAAAGAGGTAATTGTTCCCCTCTACTCATCACTCATTAGACCCATTATAGAGTACAACGCCCTTTTTGATATGTACCTCAAAAGACATCTACAACAACTGGAAAGACCACAGAAATACCTCACAAAGAGGATTACTGGCCTCAAACATATGCCCTATGCAGACCATCTCAAAAAACTACAGCTTTACTCCATCGCATATCGCCTACACAGGGGCGATCTCTGCCTAACATACAAAGCTATGTCACACCCAGAGCTGTTGGACATGCTCCACTTAAAGAAATCCCAATCCCTCCGAGCTACACGCTCTAGGGACCTTAACCTTGTCACCACAATAAACAGAACATGCTGGAGGGATAGATTCATGTCCCAGAGACTTCCCATACTCTGGAACAGACTACCTATCTATGTCAAACAGAGCTCCTCATTAGCACTCTTCAAGAAAAATCTTTATGATTGGATAGGAAATGGGAAATTCACCCCAGGGATCACTTCTGTGGCTCTGCTCGACAGGGGCACAGGAAAATAATTTTCTTGGGTGGCGAAAGCCAGGGTACATTTTTTGGCTAGGCTTGTATGGGCCCTATGGCTGATAGCCTAGTACCTACCTATGAACCTATGATGATCCACTTTCTTAGATGGTGGCAGGCAGTATCATAATTTAGCCTCTGTGAAATCATATTAATTCCAGTATGGAATACCATTAATGGCAGATGTTGTTTTTTGGCATAAATGTAATTTCCCAATGTTTTAATTTTTGCTGAGTGCTATTGAAAGATACAAACCTCTTACAACAAAACCTGTATTTAACCCAGTATCCCCCTTGTTCTTTTAGGTGCTTCAGTCACTTCATGTGCATCTCAATGATGCCTTGCAATCTCTTCAGGGGGTAGAGAAAAACAGCAATGTGCATGTGTGTGCAATGATTTTTATGTGATATTACAACTTTCAGTGGGTATTACATATTTTGAAGTTTTATGTAGTGTAGTAACTTTTTTTATTTGAAGAATACCACATTTTATAATTTCCCAGATGTGTATGATAGTATGCATTGGCAGGATATATGGTATGTAGATTATGCTAAACTTCTCGTCTGGAGAGGATGAGTGTGCTCAAACATTGGCCTCCCTTTGGCCAATCATTTCAGGCTTTCAGTGATGTATGTCACCAGACTATGTCAGGCATTGTACTGAGACCCAATATAGACCCATCTGCAGGAGCCTGCAGTTGTATTGCTTCAGAAGGATGTATAGAAATATATTGATCTCCTCTTCACACCTTATTCTATGTTTTAAAAGGAACACTACCTTCACATTCACTGGCCACAAGACTCTGTTCTTCAACTATATCAGCAAAAATGTCACTGAATTAGGTCCAAAGTAAATCTGATATTTCCCATCTCTAATGCAACAATGAAAATTGTGTTTGTGTGATGAATGGTGAAATGCATATAATATAATTACTGTACTTTAATGATTTCAGTATACTTTAAGTTGTGAAACATGGCAGTCTTTATTTATTCTGTTTGATGGTGAGAATACATGCTTGGCAGTAAGTCCAGCTTTAGATTCGGAATGGATATAAACTGCATTTAATTTGACAGAGTTCATTACCAGAGCATGCACATATGGACCAATTAAAAATGAGATGAGTACACTCATCACACCCCCTAGTCACACAGGCAAAACTTCTACCTCAATGCATGTATGAGATGAGTATGGTCATCACACCCCATGGTCACATGGGCAAAACTTCTACCTCAATGGATGTGATAGCCCACTTACCTTGCATGCACTCTTTTAATCTATGTAACATCTACAAATACCACAGAAGCACTTGTGAAACAGCACATATTCAGGGGATGTACTGCCAAAGTAAGGAAGAGTGCAAAATGACCAGCATTGAAAAGATTAAGGAATCAGGGATCCAAATCCTCCGCATACTTATCTCAGAAATTGAACCTCACATCAGGAGTAAAATGAGCCACAGACATAGTTACACTTCAACTAATGCTGTCAACATATCGTCATATCATTACTTCTGCCTGTCATACCTCAAGGATAGGCTTCATCATGTGATGCTTGGCAAGTCAATAGCTAGGCTGAAGGATTTTTTTCAGTTTTGCCATAAGACGAGAACTATCATTTATTATTTCCTGCCTAAGGATAGCAAAAATTGCTCTATGCCAGCCATCATGCAACATTTCAACCTAGAAAAGATTTTTTTTTCATTTGTTTCATAAGTCATTTGTGAGATTATGTGTGTGCTGTGATTATTTAATTTTGCACAGTGTTAAATGTTGAAAATGTTTGTAAATACCAAATGTAAAGGATGAAAGTGTGTTTAGTTCAAGGAAAGACCTCCACTGACCCCAGGAACTATAAACTTATTAGCCTGACTAGCCTTATCTGCAAGACCATGGAGTGAATCATCATGGACCTTTTTAACAAAGATATAAGGAAATCTCCAAACACTTGACCCTACTCAGTTTGGATTTGTCAAAGGGACATCATGCCTGTTAAACCTGTTTGACTTCTTCAAGATAGTCACCAGAGCCCTGGACAAGGGGAAAACTGCATACAGCCTACCTCGACTTGGCAAAGGCTTTGGACACTATTCCCCACTCAGGTATCATTGATAAACTCACCCAGCTAGGTATCAACCCTTATATCATTAGACAGAAAGCTAACTGGCTCACCAATAGAACCCATGCAGTCAAAATAGAGGAATCCATCTCCAACAGTAGACCCGTAAGTAATGGTGTTTCTCAGAGATCAGTCCTGGGACCTCTACTGTTTGAAATCTATTTCTCTGAAGTACAAGCAAAAACTAAAGGTCTGTGGCTAACAATGTTTGCTGGTGACTGCAAACTGGGAGTGGTCATAGAATCCCCCATTGATGTCAACATTCTACAAGAAGGTCCAATGATTGTTGCCAAAATCACAGCCTTAAACTCAATGCAAGAAAATGCATTATCATTCCTTTTGGTAAGAGAGATGTTCCAGCTAACTGCCACATCAGTAGAAACACCCTAAGCATGCTCAGTGGTTATAGGCTTGGGCACACAGGTTGACAGCAACTTTAACTTTGATCACCATGTCTCCACAGTTATAAGAAGGGCATTCTATATTGCTCATCTCGTAAGGGGATTGATTGCCTCCAGAAAAAAAAAAGAAGTTTCAACCTCCCAGTACTCTTCATCAGGCTAATAACTGAGTACAACTCTTTTTGGTATGCATCTTTCCAGGCACCTGCAGCAATTGCAGAGACCACAAAAGTTCCTCTTAAGGAGAATTCAAGGTCTTCAGCATCTGTCCTATGTGAATCAGCTGAAATCACTGCCACTTTATTCCATTTCATACAGACTATCACCATTTTCCTGTTATTCCTACAAACGTTTAGCTATAACTTCAGAAAAAAAATTATATGGTTCCCTAATAACTCTCAGATAATTGCCACTATGTAATCCTTAAATTCATCTCTTTTCAACAGGTAGGAGGGGAAGCACCAGTGTCTCATTTTTACTTCATTACACTGAGTTTTTATCTTAGTTATTTGCACATATCTGAGATAGTCATTGGGTATGTGTGTAGAGGATTTCAAATAAATGCACATGTCTAGGCCAATTATTGTACCTTGGGAATAAGATATACATTCTCTCTCAGTTTCTACTTCTAAATGTATGTGTTTGTTAAATAAAAATAAGAATTCAATACACAGGAGGTTCAGATTCACCAGGAGACAAAAAACCATACAAGTGCAGAATTTTGTCTGACATGAAACAGGAAGCACACAATTTTATATAGGTTTAACATTTAAGCTATGCCCACCTTACTGACGTGACTTGTCACAGGGTATCTACATCACTTTAGCTTACAAGCCTCTATTCTTTTAATCTGCTGATGCAGTATGTTTTAAAAAACTTTTCCTCTAGATACAATACGGCCTTGCTATCCAGCTGGTCAGTCATAATGTCTTTCTGTAAAGTTACTTGTTCAACGTTTCATATCAGTTCAAATACAATAGCAGATTCAGTCTTTTAATGTATGTCTTTGTTCTCTGTTATACTTTCTCCCACAGCTGCGTGCTAAGTAACACATATACAAGGCCAGATCATCCCAACAGGAAAAAGCAGAAGATTTCATTATTTCACACATTTAATTTCCTGACCCAGCAGATAATCACTTATGAAAAGCATAAACATTAAAACTTGCTAAGCTAGCATTCTGCCAGGGTCAGAGATCAGCTTTTGCTTCAAGCCACACTGCAGTTTCAAAACTACTTCACATTTAGACATGAATTAATTTTACTACTATATGATTAATAGAATAAAATGCATTATATACTACTTTGCTTTTAAGCTAGCATTTCTCATGTATTCAAATACACATTTTCTAACATTTTCCCCCTATTAATACTTTTTATTCTATTTTGAAGTATGCATAGTGTCATTTCATCTCCTAGCCTTTTCCACTCAGGATTTTCAGCTAGGTGAGTCATTCAAAATATACTTCAGAAAAAGCGTCTTCTGAAATTAATCTTTCAAATTCAATATCTTGGTAGAAAGTTTCAGTAACAGATACATCAACAAAATCTTTGATTAATCTTTTCATGCAGGGAATTCCACAGCAAACACATGCTCCTATTAGGAGTATACCCACACAAATGGCAATCAGAATATTCATTAGGATGGAACACCATCCCCCAAATAGATTCTGGAAAAAGTCCATCAGTGGGTTTGGGCCTGGTTCAGTCATGGCTGATACTTGCTGAATTACCTCTAGGTGGTTATTTATCTCATGACGATTGTCAGGAATAAATGCACAGCATTCTTCTTTGATAAGCGCGCACGTACCACCTCTCGCCGCTAGGGTGAAGTCAAGAGCCATCCGATTTTGTAGCACAACAGTTCTCATTGCATTCAGTTCATCAGTCACTAGTTCTAGGGCAGAAAAAGTTGCATTACTCATTACTTTGAGAAGTTTTGACAACTTCCTCAGCTCCCAGATCAATCTGACTGCTCCATAGGCTGGGAAAATTCCTGCCCAGGATATAACACTGTCACTCAAGTTCATATGAGTCAATTCGCTTTTGTCTTTTACTGAATTATGGTCTTTCCAACCAGCTTCGATCTTTCCAACTGGATTCACAGGTTTCTTAACTGGACCTTCGGACTTTCGAGCTGTTTCTCTTATATTTCGTATCTTACCCAAAGGTAATTCTGTAGTATGTCTTATTGCCGGAACCAAGTAACCCAAAAAACAACTGCTGGACCAATTCTCAGGTAACCATTTATATGCCTTTTTCCCACAAATAAAATAACAGTTTTCTACTTTAGTACTAATACGCATCAGCCCTGCATGAAACATTTTCTGATCTATAACTGACAATTGTTTAAACAGAACTGGATTTTTTTTAATGTCACTCATAGTTGTTTTCAATTCAAATACGTGTCATAATTAGTATTGCAAAAGGTATTTCCATTACTATTCTTAATATAACATTGGTAAGAAATAGTTATGTTACAATTGCTCCAGCCCACCTAGAGAGTGTCATTTTTATAGAAACATACAACTCCTTTTTGTGTGATAGGTAAAAATAAAGCTATTCTGTCCTGTGATCTCACAGTTCCTGTGTCGAAAAGTAAATTCTCCCAAGTCTCATTTATCCCCAAAAGGACAGCGGACATTATCAGTCCTCCATATGCTGTTGGTATAGCTGTACAAACCCAGCAATTTGAAATGTTCATAGTCTCTGCATACACACGTTTCATGGCTAGGTATGTGTTAAAATTTGGATGCCAGTCTATAGACGTTTCATCACGCCTTCCCACTTTCACTTGTGTGGTTGTGTGTTGGATAAACCACAGCAAGAGGAAAATTGTCACAATTACAGTTAATAAATGTACACACAACAAAATGATTATGCAACATCTCTGGAGTTGATCTAAACTCATATTCACTTTGTTTTTGGCCATCTCGTTCTGGTTGTATATCAGTCACAAAGTTTTTATCAAGTTGAAAGTTCTTTACCGGTTTACAATGCGTCAAATGAACCCAGGACGTTCTCTCAGCCACTCTGACTGCAGTAGGCATTGCCAACAGAACCTCCCACCTTGGACTCGCCCAATTCTTCCTTTTCGTCACTTTCACCCAAACGTATGTCCCAGGAACCATGACTGCTTCCACCGGTCTGGTCTGTTCCTTATCTGAAAAAGAGTTAAACTGCAAAACAGATTTATTTGTTAACAGTCTCCTCATATAACTCGCTAATGAACTGTCAACCTCTTGCTCTGCAGGCATGAGAGCTTTCCACTGAGGCACATAATATGCTCTCCCAAAAACCATTTCAAAGGGAGTCAAACCCTTTACATTTGGAGCCATTCTCATACTCAGCAGTGCTAAAGGCAGACAGTATATCCGATTCTTTTGGGTCTCCTCTACTAGCTTCCTAAGTTTATTCTTTAGGATACCATTGTACCTTTCCACCAGTCCTGCTGACTGTGGGTGGTAAGCACAATGGTTCTTCAAGGAGATACCAAAAAATCTCCCAAGCTGGTGATTCGTCTGATTCACAAAATGTGTGCCATTGTCACTATAAATCCTTTCTGGAATGCCAAATCTAGGGATTACTTCTTTTATCAGGGCTTTTGCCACTGTTGCTGCATCCGGGTTTTTGGTTGGAAAAGCTTCTACCCATTTAGAAAACATGTCTACAATAACTAAACAAAACTTTTTCCCGTCACATTTATTAAATTCTATGAAATCCATACAAATAGTATGGAATGGGTATGGTGGTATAAAAAAACTTCCTTGCTTGGTTTTAAATGCCCCTTGTGCGTGATGCTTGTTACAAGTATGACAAGCTGCACAAAATGTTTTTGTGTAGTTTATGTATCCATATGTTTGGAATATTCGATTTACTAACTGTACCATCCCCCCTGTTGAAACATGGCACTTCCCATGGCTCAACAAAGCTGCATATCTAAATAAATTAGACGGTAATATCAGTTTTCTTTCTTTGGAAATGTACAGTCCATTCTCAAGAATTGCACCTCGTTTTACCCATTTTTGTTTTTCTGCTTTTGTAGTAAGTGTCTGCATTGTTTTTAACATGTCTAAATCTAAAATCTCAGAAGGTTGTAATTCCTCATTTAAAAGTACAGTTTCTGAGTCTGAGGCTGCTTGCTTTGCAGCTGCATCAGCTCGTGCATTGCCTTTCGAAATTTTATCTTGTTGTTTTGTATGAGCTACACATTTACAAATAGCTACTTTGGTAGGTAACTGAATAGATTCTAATAACTCCAAAATAAATTGTGCATGATTAATAGGTTTTCCACTAGATGTTATCATTCCTCTGTTTTTCCATTGTTGTGCAAATACATGTACTGTAGAAAAAGCATACTGACTATCAGTATATATGTTCACACACTTGTTTTTTGCTAAAGTACATGCTCTCTTCAAAGCTATCAACTCTGCTGCTTGTGCAGATATGTTGTGTGGTAAGGACTGAGCTTCTAAGATTTCAGTGTCTGTAACTACTGCATACCCTACCAGATTCTTTCCTGTAGGACCCCTTCTGCATGAGCCGTCCACATAATATGTCACCTCGGCATTATCCAAGGGCATATCTGTAAGATCTTGTCTAGGTAAAGCTAACTGTTCAATTTCCTGCAGGCAGCTGTGTGGTGTGCCCTCCGCAGAGTATAGTCATACATGAAAGATGTCTAGCAGGAGAAAGGTATGCCATTTTCTCTTGTAGTAAAATTATTGCAACTGCATGAGGCACTCTCAATGTGAAAGGGTGGAATAACACCACTGAGGCTGAAGCCTGTACTGCCATTGCAGCTGCAACTACTGCTTGTACACAGTGAGGCAAAGATTGTGCTACTGGGTCTAACTGTGATGAATAGTAAGCTATGGGGCATTGCTTGTCCCCATGTTGTTGCGTCAATACTGACGTCATGTACCCTTGCTTACAATCTACGGTCTGAAAGAACCGTTTGTGATCATTTGGAAGTCCTAAAACTAATGAAGAAGCTGATAACTGCTTCAACCTGCAGAAAGCCATTTCTGCTTCGGTTGTCCATTGTAAGATATCTTGTGCTGCCATTGGAGTCTTATATATCAAGTCAGTCAGTGGAGCAGATTCCAAAGCATAATTTGGTATCCAGCTCTGACAAAAATTAGTTGTACCTAAGAAAGACATCATCTCTTTCTTGGTCGTTGGCTTGGGTGCTTGCAAAATTGCTGTTTTTCTTTCCTCATCTAGTATTCTATCTTCATTGGATATTACATATCCAAGGTATCTAACTTGTTTTTTTCCAAAGTTGTAACTTACTTTTGTTTACTTTGTGTCCTTGTGTTGCTAAAAATTTCAATAATGCTACAGTATCTTCCCTGCACTGTTGCTGGGTAGGGGCTGCTAGCAAGATGTCATCTACGTAAAGTAAAATTTGACTACCTCCCGGTGGGGTAAACCCTGCCAGGTTGCTAGCCATTTCTTGTGCAAATATTGTTGGGCTCTCACAATATCCCTGCGGTAGTCGAGTATACGTATACCTTTTACCCTGAAATGTAAATGCAAACCAATATTGACTATCAGGATGTATAGGTATTGAAAAGAAGGCATTGCTAATATCTACCACAGAGAAATACTTCTGTTGTGGTTCTAAATCGTTTAACAAGGCATGTGGGTCTGGCACCGTAGGTGCTATAGGTATTACTGCATTATTTACAGCTTGTAAATCTTGTACCATCCGCCATTCCCTGTTTGCTTTTTTAACATGAAATAGGGGTGTATTACATGGTGAATCAGGTGATTCTACCAGTACTCCTTCTTTGAGTAATGCTGCTATTATAGGCTTAATTCCTATTTCTGCATCCTTTCAGAAAGGGTATTGTCTTTTCTGGGATCTAAAAGCTGACTTTGGGGTAATTGTAACTGGTCCTGCTTTTCGAATAAGTCCTGCATCTGACTTGCCTGTTGACCAAAGAGTCGTTGGAATTTCACATAAGGCCTTTTCTTCTTCTTCTCCTTCTAATAAAAATGCTAAGCAGCTGTCCTCGCTAGATTGCAAGTGTACAGCTGGATGTGTCTGTGTCAACCAATTCAGTTTTTGTTTTTGTATCCCTTGTTCTGATAGTTCTAAATCAGTCTGTTTCTCCCATCTTGTTACTTTTTCTCCTAAATCTGCCCATTTAACACTTTTGTTCTTTGTCAAGCTGACATGTGGCAACCAATTTGATCTATACAATGCAAGGAATTCTTGAGGTAATGAACAGCTAACTACACTGTTCCCCTCAGTATCCCAGTAGAAAGTACGCAAAACCAATCTAGTTGCATGATTTCTGAACAGTTCTTGCTCATACTCTCTATCAGGTCCTGGTGTAGTACAGTAGTATAGAGTACAGTGTAACAAATGCTGTCGATCAGCTTTACTGATGGCTACATTCATCAGTTCCCCGGTCACTGCCCGTGGACCAGTCGTGACTAGGTCCTGGCTGTACCAATAAAAGGTTTCACCCTCCGATCACACTACAAAGGTATCCATTTGTATCTGTGCCTCCATACCTTGTACAGTTGGAACTACTGCTATGCCAAATATCTGCATAAGGTCCCTGCCCAATAGGTTTACTGGACACTTTGCAGAAACAACTATTTTACTTCTCTGGGTCATACCTGAAACAGGGTCAGTTATTGCTATATCATGGGAAAGTGGTTCCCTGTATAGCTGTCCATTTGCGACTTTTACTAGTATATAATCAGGTGATTCTGAATGTTCTGGTAACCTGGAGGTGTGTATCAAAGTCCGTGACGCTCCTGAGTCACACAGGAATTTGACTTCCCTTCCCTCCACCAAAAGTGTAACTTCCAGTTTCGTATCTGTCAAGTAGAGCTCTAAGCTCAATAATGCTAAGTCCAAAATTTCACTTTCTTCATCCTACATATCTATTTGCACTTCCTTTACTCCTTCTATCACATTTACATGTGTTCTCTGTTCATTAACTTTTCCTGATGATTTCTGACTTTCACTTGCTGTATCCTCACTATCATATAGTCAGTCCTCATCTCCTTTATCTTCTGTAATTACCTTTTTGTTTTGCCTACAATCCCTTGCTAGATGTCCTTTTTTTCCGCACTTGAAGCATTTGCCTCTCTTTTTCCTTTCTTCAAAATCTTCTGATCGTTTGTCAGACTGTTTGTTTCCCTGGGTATTTTTCTTGCCCTTTTTACCTGACTGTAATACAAATACTTCAGCTCTGTCTTCAGCAGTGAAGACTTGTGCCTTCTTTTTCTTTTTACTATTAAAATGTCTCTCAGCATGTCTAACGTATTCGAGTAAGGCTTGTAGCCTCCCTGTTCGATGATCTGTCATATGCTTCGTAATGAAGCTACTAATAGGTGCAATGCAACCTTTCAAAAATGCATTTTTTAATTGTTGTTCATACGGGAAATCATTTGTTTGGTTCTCAGGAACCGACATACCACTATGATTATTAAAACATTCTAATAAGCTAGCATAATATCCATCTATTGTCTCATTTTCGTGTTGTATGCATTGATTAATGCAAGTCCAGTCTGCTCTGGGTTTCCATTTCTCAGAGATTTGGTCTGTCAGACCTTTCACTCTGTTGTCTAACTCTGCGTCACTATGTGGGAGTGGTCTGAGCTCTGCATTATGAGGATTCCAGGCGCCACAAATCATGTGCCAATCTGGACCTATAATTTGTCTTACTACTTTTTCTACTTCTTCCCCATTCAAGTGGTAACTTAACCTCATGCCTTGTAAATCTTCTAAAAATTTTGTAAAATTAACTTTCGGATGGGGGATTCCCCCAGTAGCCTTCCAGATGTCTTCCGGTGTCCATGGTCTATATACTAAGAGTGTTGGATCCTGCCCTTCCTGTCCTGCCTGAGGATTTGGAACTTCTATAAGTGGGCATATTTCTTCCTCACTCTCATCCTGTAGATTTCTCTCTATCTGGTACGATTCTGTATCCCTATGTGTTTTACGTGTTCGGGACCTAGTCTCAATAGGATCTCTAACAAATAATTGTGGTTTTGCTGAAACTTCAGGATAATGTGGAGGCAGACCAGTCTGTCCACTTGCTTCATATCCTGAAAAGGGTAAGGGAGGGGGTAAGGGAGGAGGAGGAGGAGCTGTCGCTATTACCAAGTTATTATCCTCTTTGTCTAAAAATAATGTTTTTGAATTTTTAAGCTTCTGTTCTCTATGATTTGCTTCCTCAATCCACCTGTGTGCTTGAGGAATGCCTAGTTGGCGTTGCTTTTTTGCCTGACCTCCTGCATCAGATTTAAGCTGTTTAAGGAGTTTAACTAATGAAGGTTTATCTAGTTTACCATCAAATTCATATTTTTTAACCCATTTCGTATAATACCTAACGTTATCAGAACGCTGTAATTGCATGTATTTTGCGTCTTCGGTTAGGGGCGGATCTTGCTAGGTTTTAGTGCACTGATTACCCATGTCAAAGAAAATGTCATGTAACCCTTTTTTATCACGTGATATCAAGTTCTTAGTTCCTGTTCACAGTTTATCTAGAATAACTGCCTACCTTATTCTGTTACCCTGATCTATGACCAAATATACAGTACTTCCTTTTGTCCCTGATCTGCAAAACAAATCTTGACAACAATATACTGTAACCTAGTCCCTGATCTAAAACAGAAAAACGGCAAATTCTTCCTACCTGACCCTCCTGTATTGAACTGTTCGAATGTCCACTCTTCGGCCACAGATCAGAAAGTGGCCAGCCTCTTTACACGACAATTCAGTAGGAGGTCTTTTTCACCCAAGAAGAACCGTTTTGGTAACTTCTCCTGCGTAGTATTTGACCACCGGTAGACTCTGATCTGCAGCTGTCTGAGGGAATTTTCCAGTCCGAAGGACCAAACTGTTAAATAAAATTAAGAATTCAATACACAGGAGGTTCAGATTCAAAAGTTTACTAGTGTACACCAGGAGGCAAAAAAACATACAAGAACAGAATTTTGTCTGACATGAAACAGGAAGCACACAATTTTATATAGGTTTAACATTCAAGCTATGCCTACATCACTTTAGCTTACAAGCCTCTATTCTTTTAATCTGCTGATGCAGTATGTTTTAAAAAACTTCTCCTCTAGATACAATACGGCCTTGCTATCCAGCTGGTCAGTCATAATGTCTTTCTGTAAAGTTACTTGTTCAAGATTTCATATCAGTTCGAATACAATAGCAGCTTCAGTCTTTTAATGTATGTCTTTGTTCTCTGTTATACTTTCTCACACAGCTGCGTGCTATCTAAGTAACACATATACAAGACCAGATCATCCCAACAGGAAAACGCAGAAGATGTCATTATTTCACACATTTAATTTCCTGACCCAGCAGATAATCACTTATGAAAAGCATAAACATTAAAACTTGCTAAGCTAGCATTCTGCCAGGGTCAGAGATCAGCTTTTGCTTCAAGGCACACTGCAGTTTCAAAACTACTTCACATTTAGACATGAATTAATTTTACTACTATATGATTAATAGAATAAAATGCATTATATACTACTTTGCTTTCAAGCTAGCATTTCTCATGTATTCAAATACACATTTTTCTAACAGTGTTCCATGACAAATATTATCATAAGTTACTTTTGGTTTGTTTTCCCTTCTTGATCTCTGAGACACATCATCATTGCGGCAAATCAGATTACAGTCCCCACTTAGAAGCAATATTCCCTGCTGAAAGATGATTATTTCTCCCAAAATCTTCTTAAGCTCCATAATAGCACTTTTAGATGGAATATAAGCACATGCCTCAGTAATCCTCCTCCCTTGCCAGCAGACCCTTATTACCACAAATCTACCATTATTACCATTTTACCTCTTCTATCACTACTGGAGCTCCTGTAACAATTAGTATTAGTATTCCTCTTTTCCTTTGTTCCTGATAACCTACTGAATATTTATTCTGAAACCCTTTCTTTATCAAATTCATATGCTCACTTCTTTCCAAGTATGTTTTTTGTAGCATTGCTATTCGCACTCTGCATTTTTTAATATAATTCCATACAGCTTACAATCACTTTGTCGATCGCACTTTTATGCAATTGACATTTGTGTGAAACTGCCTTTTGCCAAACTGAAATTACGAATGCCACAATGTCAAACCTTACAATAGCGAGCATTTGCTGTTGTAAGGTTCGACATTGTGGTGCAGATCACACTATAGTGGGGATTGGAAAATGTACCCTTTCCCTCACTGTAGTGCGATCTCAGAGTTTGTATTTCTAAGTAGGCAGTGTGTGGGGGCATAGCCCCCCACATAGGAGGGTGCAGGGGGGCTTGCCCCCCTGCAAAAGTGATTGTTAATGTTGAGTGGAAGTGGAGCATTTCAGTGAAGTCAACATTTTCAAAATTTCGACTTTACTAAAATGCTGCCTTTGACATTTTTTTGTGTTTGGTGTTGAAATTTCCAAACATGTGAGTTCAACATCTTAACACTCGAACAGAGTAGATTAGAGTATGTGATAGTAAACCTTCCATACTCTTTCCTTTTATCTACACCTGTGAGGCCATTCAGGTTCTAAAAAGATTTCAAGCCTGCATAAGCTAAAGCACTGCTGGTGATTCCCTGCTGGGTGAGGAAAGTAATCCTATATTTTTGTCTGTGAGTGATAGAGCTGCATACTGTTTTACCTGCTACATTTTGCTTTCTGTTTTAAGAAATCTGCTTGGGCTGGTGTTTTTGTCCTATGTGAGAGATAGACTCTTCATATTTAGGCTGCACATCTCACATGTTCTTGAGTGATACTTAAATACAAAGTGGATTTCTATGTCTTTGCATTTTTCTGAAAAGATTTCAAGCCTGCAAAAACTAAAGCACTGCTAATGATTCCCTGCTGGGTATGGAAAGTAAACCTATATTTTTGTCTGTGAGTGAAAGAGCTTTGTTCTGTTTTACCTGCTTCATTTTATTTTCTGTTTTAAGAAATCTCCTTGCCCTCATGTTTATGTATTATGCAAGAGACAGACAAATTATCTAGGCTGCATGTTTCATGTTTTTTTTTCATTGATTAAATTGTATATTGAGTGTACTTAAATAAACAGTGAATTTCTGAGTCTTTGCCTTTTTCTGAAAAGATTTCAAGCCTGCATAAACTAAAGCACTGCAAATGATTCCCTGCTAGGTGAGGAAAATAAATCTATATGTATATATCAATATAAAAAGGTACGGAACAAGGTGAGCAGCCAATCCAAAGCAACAAAAAACAAAAAAAAAATCAAACAAGTGTTAGCAAAGAAACACAGCTCAAAAAGAATAGAAAAAAAAAATCATTTTTGATCCTCATCAACCATCAGTCGTCACAGCTAATCCAAGCAAAATAAACTCGTCAAGTAAATCCGTACTTTGTGCATACAGGTACACAGGTTAGCGCTTCCACCTTTTCATCAGACTCACTAGCAGGTACACTACTGATGAGTGGAGTCTTCTTAATTTTAATTAAACTAAAAAACGGCACTTTAATCAATTAAAAACAAAGCTCAACAAGCTCTATCAAAAAAAACATACATGACCTCAGCTTCAAAATCCAAGCATTCTCTACTCTCAGTGATAGCCCCAAATATCACCCGCCTCTACTAGTGACATTATAGTCTGATGTTATACATATGCTCAACATCCCGATCTCAAACATCTGTTTCGTCTTGCAACATAAAAAAATTTACACAGATTTTACCGGTAAAAAATATATACATCTCTGGACATCACTAATCCTCTTTTGCTTAAAAGGGGTAAAGAGGGTGGTGTGAATGGATAAAAATAAACAGAGTCCCCACAAATAAAAATTGCATTTCCCAATTCCCATTGTTCCATGTGGAATAACCTTTAATATTCCTCTTGTTCTTATACCTAAAAAATTGGGGCATCACCAACTATACTTCTAATATCTGGGATCAACCATCAGGATGTCAATGTTCCTTCACAACATCCATCCTTTCACCACCGATTATCTTGGTATAAAACAGTGAGAAAGAGAACCCACTGCAGTACGTACACTATACTACTAGTGTGTAGATGTAAAAAGATTAGTAGTTAACATTTCCTCTAGGATCCCTTTCTGTGCTGGAAATCTGTTTTAGCTAAAAGGTTATCCTTTTATCCCACCACATATAGTATTCTAGAAGAGTCTTCTCTTGATTTTTTAAACTATTTTTTTGAATTTATATCAAAAGTTGATGTTTACAATAGTAATAATGATGGTAGTATATTCCTAGGTGGTTTCCAAAGTGCCCAGTTTTGTCCCCCCCCCATCCATATTTTTTATTGCATTTAGTAAGATGGAGGATGATATGTATAGGATGAGTAATAGTATGGATAATGGGGTGGAAGGATAATTTAACACATGCTGAAAGGGAAGCACTTTAGAACATTAATGAATGATTACTCTATTACATTGAGGCCACTGAGAAGGGAGGAGATGAGGGTGGTGATGGACATGGTTATTATTATTGCGATTGGTAAGATGTTTGATGGATGATATTTTGATTGACTCTTTTATGAACGTTTCTTACTACAGTACCAAGATGCTTTTATTCAAGATTTAAGGAAAGGTCTTGGAGGATGATTGATGATGCTGCTTGATGATTCCTTCCTGCCTCTATCTTGGGAGTTAGTTCCCAGGTTCAGAGGTTGCAAAGAGGAAGTTAAGTTAAGTAAGAGTCATCACATTGTGTCAGGTGGTGGGTGGTTGACTGGTGGGTGGTATACTTGAGTTCTTTTTTGAGACCTGTTGTTAGATCATTTGATTTTTTATTTTGGACGATTGATCAGTTTATTTTGAAGGATCTTCATGTTGATTTTTTAGTTGATCCTACGATCATTTGATATTTTATTGACTTTTCATATTTATTTTTTCACTGTTATTAACCATAGGTTTGACTGCATTTTGTATCATTATCTGTTCATTCGGGACAGATGTTGGGTCCTTGGTTTTTTTTGGATTTTGATGTTGTTAGGATTTGTTTTTGTTTACTTTTTTTTGGATGTTGTTTTAAGGATAATTTTTTTTGGATTGGGTGGAGTCTTTTACTTCTTGATGCGGCATATGTAAGCTAATTATGCTAATATGAGGTGGATAATATTTATTTGCATTTAATAGCTTTTGATTTGACCTCTTCCTGTTATAGCTGGTTGGTAGAACTTCCCTTAGATAGGCGCTTTGACTTGAGAGAATGTGTTGTCTGCCATCATGGACTTGAATGCTTGAACTGAGATTCATCGCTTTAGTTTGAATTTTTTTACTACTATTTCCCTTTTTAGCGCTAAGTGAGTTTTATTTGATACCAGGTACCTTACTGAGGTATGGTAAGAACATTGTTAGGGGCAGAGTATGAGGACCTCAGGGTATAACCCCACTGAACATGGTTTTCGTCAGATTTGTTAGATCCTAGATAGGAGGTTGGCATCCGGGGTATAGACTGATGACATCATGATAGGTCGTGAGAGCATTTTTTTGTTAAGATCTGAGCAGGGCTCTGTGATTTCGGACCTGGTTCTACTGCTTTCTCACTGTTTATACCAAGATGTCGGTGAAATTAAGATGTTGTTGTGGTGAGATTGGACATGGGACATCCTGATCCGTGATATTAAGTATATAGTTGTATGAGCCCGCTTTGTTTAGGTTTAAGAGAGGAAGATTAAAAAGATTGGTTATTATGTGATATGATTTAACAATACAATGATACTACTATGTGAATACATGGAAGTGAAAAAAATAATTTTTTGTGTTTTTTTTGTGGGGACTCTATTTTATACATCCCACCACCCCATATCTCTTACCCCTTTAAGGCAAGAGGGATTGTATGTGTCGAGATCTTGTATATTTGTTAATTACAACATCTATTATTCATTTGTATTTGGCAAGGCGAACAGATGTTTGAATGATTGCAATAAAGAACGGATTTTACTGGACGTCTATTTCTTGGATTTAGCTTGACTGATGGTTGATGAGACGATCAATGACATTTTTTTTTTTTTATCTTTGATTTGTGTTTTTAAGCCTCAATACCTGTGATTTTTATCCTATATGTATATATATTATCTGTGAGTGACAGAGTTGCTTTCTGTTTTACCTGCTCCATTTTCTTTTCTGTTTTAAGAAATCTGCTTGGTCTGGTGTTTTTTTTTCTATCTAAGCGATAGACAGTTAAATCATCTAAGCTGCACATTTCACATTTATTCATTGGTTAAACTGTCTCTTGAGTGCTAATTAGACTGAATTGCTGGGTGTTTGTCTTTTTTTCTGAAAAGATTTGACACTTGCATAAACTAAAGCAGTGCTGGTAATTCCCTGCTGAGCGAGGAATGTAAACCTATATATATATATATATATATATATATATATATATATATATATATATATATATTTTTTTTTTTTTTTTGAGTACTAGAGCTGCTTTCTCCTTTGCCTGCTCCACTTTCTTTCTGTTTTAAAAAATCTGCTTGTCCTGATGTTTTAGTTCTATGGTATCTTATTTTTATATGAGAGACAGGCACTTAAATCATCTAGGCTGCACATTTCAAAGGTTTTTCTTTGGTTAAATTGTTTCTTGAGTGATACTTCAATACACAGTAAATTTCTGGGTATTTCTATTTTTCTGAAAAGATTTCAAGCCTGCATAAACTAAAGCACTGCTCGTGATTCCCTGATGGATGAGCAAAGTAAACATTTATAATTTTATGTGAGTGATAGAGATGCTTTCTCTTTTACCTTCTTCGTTTTATCAGTTTTATGAAATCTGCTTTGAATTGTGTTTTTGTTCTATGTGTGAGATAGGCACACATATGTAGGTTGCACATTTTACTTGTTTTTTCATTGGTTAAATTGTTTCCTGAGTGATATTTAAATACACAGTGAATTTTTGGGTCTTCGCCTTTTTCTGAAAAGATTTCGAGCCTGCATGAACTAAAAGCACTGCTGGTGAATTCCTGCTAATTTTTCTGTAAATTGAGCTGAATAAGCTCCCCCTTTCTACTCTGCTGCTATCTTGAATTATTTATTTGCCTTTCCTTGTGCTTATATTAAAAAAGTGCATTTTGCCTCTCACTGTTTGTTCTACTGACTTACTTGATCTAATTTCATTATCAAGCTAGCTGTTGGATAAAGTAATACATTTTTACACTGTAGCAAGCATTGTTTTTACATAACAGGTCAGATGGTTTTCCATATAGTGCACTGGGAGATAGCCTGGTCTGTTTACGTTGGGTAAACAATTGAGATTTCTGCATGTAGTTTTATTGGCCGGAAGGCTTATTAATCAGTTTATCTTGTTTATGTGCCTTTATAAATTCAGTACAATTGAGTAGCTTTTGGCTCATTTATACAAACTTTTATTACATAATCACACTTTTATAGATTCAAAGATTCATAGCTATTCTACAATAAGAAGATGCTTTTCTGCACTGTTGTGGCAGAAGTGTGTTGATCTAATCTGTATGAATTGGGGATTGCTGGTAAAAGGCTTATAGTGCTCTTTCCTGATTGGTAGTTAGCTTAAAATGTGTTCCTGTTTGCTTATATTTAAGCCTCACATTTGCACAGTGCTGATCATCATGTGGTGGCAGTTAGCAGTGCCCTGTATAAATGCAAAAGCCTAGAAGCTCAACTTTTCCCTAAGCAGATGCCAGTGGAACCCTTCTAAGTTTTTCTACTGCTCCAGGAGGAACTCAGTTTGTACACTGAAAAGCACTGTCTTTTTGCTCAACCTTAGCCTACACAAAGTATAGGTCCCTCTTGTAGTCTCAGTGCTATCAGCACAGTCCTGTGAAATTAACCCATTCCCTTCCCTAATAAACATACAGTAAGAGCCTGCTATCATGGATGGGCAGTTTCACATCATCTCTCTGGCTAGCCTGATAGACATGGGCATCCTGAAGCAATATAGCAATTGCCCCATGTATACTGACAACCACTCACTCCAGAAACAAATAACATACTTTATGTGAGAGAGGTAGTTACACTATGAAATTGGAGGCAAGACTCTGACATAAGGTCAAATTGAATACCAGACAGATTGTCAACTCACATGCACTTCCCACACTAAATAAGGACATGATGCATAAACCCACATATGCGGAGGTACTCACTAGTAAATTATGAAAAGATCAGAGGCTGCACAAACTGAAACCACTTTCACACATAACATTGCAAAAAACAACCACGCCACATAATAGCACACTCACCAGTATCTCAGCAAATAAACCCATGATGTGTAACACCACAAAACCAAATATATTGGTCATAAGTGACTCCATTGTGAAACACATAGATGTTCCCCTCACCAGGCTGGATAAGGAGAGGGTTATGGTTAGTAGTCTGTCAGGTCCCCGGATCTGTCAAGTCACTCAAACACTCAAGTCACTCAACACAAGTACTGGTATGACTCCGTCATAGTCCACGTGGGAATGAATGACTTAAGATGTACCTCAATGGACTACATGAAGAGAGACATGACTGAGCTCTTGGATTATGTGCCACAGGAGGTGTAACCCTAGCCTTAAGCAACATTCTACCTTCTACAAGGATGATGCCACAATACAAACAAAAAATGATTGACTTTAACAATTGGCTTAGTTTCTGTAGTCAGTCCAAGGGGATCCAATATCTGTCAGCCTGGGAAGTCATGGTCTACAGGCCATGCTGCTTTGCCATAGATGCTCTTCACCTGTCTCCTCTAGGCTTTTGGATAGTGGCAAAATCAAAATAACCAACCTTCCAACATAACAAAATCCTCTGTAGATAACCTCAAGGTACTCCTGCTTAATGCTAAGAGTCTAAATGAGAAACTGTACTCCTTGGAAGTACTCTTCACTTTCAAAGATGCTGGCATGTGTGCAGTCACTGAGACATGTTTCAATGATGTGCAAAGTACCTCAGCCATGTAGGGCTACAATGCTTTCATATGTTCAGACAACAAACAGAACATGAAAGAACCAAAGGAGGATGTGTATCCATCTTTGTTAAGGATAAGTACACCTCTAGACTGCTTAAACAGTATGACTGTCTTGAGCTACTCCATGTCCAGTTAACTATAGGCAAAGCCCCCTACCACATCATAGCTAGCTATAGGTCCCCACCATGAACTAGGAAAAGCATAACACATACCCGGACTTACTGGAGTAACTTGCCATACAGCTCAACACCTTAATCATGGGTGATTTTAATTGTGCTACCATTGACTGGAAACATGCATGAACACAAGCATGCTGATTCAGAATTTCCTTCATTTTGTCAGTGCAAAGATGCTCAGATGTCCTGGACATAGTACATGCTAACACTGGAGAATATTGGACCCCTCTGTGTGATGTCCTTCCAGGAAAGATCAGACCAGAAATCAGTCTTGTTCGATATAATTATAAGACCAGATACCCTATAAAGCTCAAAATGTTTAAGACGTTTTCATAGACAAATTAACTCCTACTATGTGATAGTATAAAAAGTTTCAAAGCCCCCATGAATGCAGATAACATGGACTCCTATGGAGGGGTGTACATTAATGCCCTATATAACCACTTAAGCAGTTGTATAGAATCGTCTGTACCTGACCAGATTAAAACCAGGTCTTGCTGAAAAAAAAAAACAATCCACCTTGATGGATCCCAGTACAAACAGTCCGTACAAGAAGAGAAAGAAACTAATGTCCAAGAACAAGAGGTAACTGGCTCAACAGAGGAAGACATCTCTCCCTAGCTTCATCATCAAATTATAGATCTTGTCAAGTCCTCCAAAGCTAATTATGAAGCAAAAATAGCCTCCCTAGATAAGGATAATCACAATGCATTCTTGAACTACATCTGAAATCTAAAATAGAATACACAGCTATGCACTGAACTGGTTGTGGATGGCACCATCCATACTCAACTAGACATAATAGCCACCCTGCTAGCTGACATATTTGGAGGAAACATCAACCTCCCATCCCTCAAGTTATTTCCCAGTGTATATCTGCCACCATTCCTCAGCCTATTATCTTAATATAGTTCATCTCAGCACTCTGTAAAGCCAAAACCACTGTATTAATGGGACCAGACAACATCCAAGGTTGCCTCTTAAACAACTTAAAACATGACCTAGCAAACCCACTTGGATCTCTGTTTAATGACAACCTGCGAACTATGTTTCAGCAGAATGGAAGACAGCAGCAGCAATCCCTCTAGACAAAGAGGACCATCAACAGACCCAGGAAATTATAGGCCCATAAGCTCAACTAGCATCATCTGCAAGACTATGGAAAGAATCATTATGGACCTTATTAACAAGTACATAGGTAATCTCCAAACTCTTGACCCAACCAACACATTTATTGGTTTTACAGCATTCATTAAAGTTCCTGAATTTTATAGTTAGTGGTCGATTCCTTCCTTGAGTGGTCTTTTTATTTATTTATTGTTTCTGTGTGGTCTTTGGAGCACTTATCCATAGTTTTGTTGGTGTTTTGGTACTCCAGGTATGTCACAAGGGAAAGACATACCACCTATCTTGACCTATCAGTTGGCAAAATCAATCCACTCAGGTTTATAGAGAAACTCTCCCATTTGTGAATTAACCTTTACATTGCAAGATAGGTAGCCAACTGGCTCACTGACAAAACACATGCTGTCAAAGTGGGTGACATCTCCTCTAGCAAAAGACCAGTCACCAGTGGCATACCACAGGGTTCTGGGCTGGACCTCTTACTGTTCAGAATTTATTTCTCAGCAGTCCAGACAAGCTTTAACAGTCTGTGGCTGACCAGGTTCACTGATGATTGCAAATTGGGAGCAATTATTGAGTGTCCCAATGATGTTAATATATGCAGACAGAGTTAAGGCAGACAAATTATGGGTGCCAAAGCAACAGATTAAAGCTAAAGGCAAAAAATATTATTATTCTCTTTGGGAAAGCTGACATCCCTGCTAATTAAATTATAGACTGTACTCCCCTAAGTGTAGACACAGTGGTATGTGATTTGAGTACTCAGGTTGATGGCAATCTGAACTTTGACCACCACATATCCACAATAGTAAGGAAATCCTTCTATGTGGCACATCTTTCTAGCAACACTTTTGTATGCTTACCCAATTCTCAACAACCTTAAAAATACAGATTCAATTAAACTTGAAACATGTTACAATAAAATAGCTAAATTTGCAGCTGACTGCCCACAGCATACACACCACTGTCACTCCTTACAAAACCCTCCTGGTTAGATCTCCCACAACTTCTATCCTATAATCAATTAACCTTAGCAAACAAACTAGTATATCAACCTGAAAAAACCTTGCCTTTCTAAATATTCTCCAGCTACATACCACAAATCAAAGTATTCGGTCAACAAATAAATCTCTACTATAAGTATCCAAATCCACTAATACAACAGGGGACTCACTATTTTCTCATCCTGAAACAACATGGTGGAATTTGCTACCTCACAGCATCAGAACCAACACAAATACCAACCAATACAAAAAGATTCTTAAAAAGTATCTTAATGACATCTGGCTTTGTTCCTGTACTACTCCAGGCTAACTAGTTTTGAAAGTTTCTGGTCATACCTTTTCTTCTTCTCTGACCACCTCATAATCTGCACACTCTCTCTCATGTCTAGATAATCTCTATCCATATCTTTTTCTATCCAGATTTCCCCCTATAAACCCTTCCTCAGCTTACTTTGAGAAACTACAATGTCTACACTATAATAAGGAATTATATGAGATGATTGTATGATGCAAATTTCAGCTATAATAGCACAGAATGTAAAGTCTAGTGTACTTTATGTCTTGTATAGTTCTTGTATAAGTTTTGTATAATTTCTTGTATAACTTTTTGTATAATCTCTGTATGTGGAGCTTTTCTCCCCAGGCCTCTGGTGAAAATGGGTCTTTTCCAGGTCAGACTTTCCCAGTAAACAAATGTAAAATAAAATAAAAATAAATTTATGTCTAAGGATGTTATAATTCCATTATACTTAGCTCTCATCAGACCAATAATTGAGTACAATGCTCCCCTTTTCCATGTGTCTCACTAGACACCTGCATCAATTAGAAAGATCACAGAGGATTCTAGGCAAGAAATTACAAGGTACAGAAAACAAGTCTTACGTAGGAAGACTGAAAGCCATGTCACTGTATTCTGTCTCTTACAGGTTGCTAAGAAGTGACCTGTGCATATTTGGCTCTGTCCCTGATGGAAATGCTACACATTTGTAAATCAAACTGCGTAAGCGTCACTTGCTCCAGGGATTTTTAACCTAGCCTCTGACATGAACAGGTCATGCTGGAGAAATAGATATGTCTCCCAGAGACTGCCACATTTCTGGAGCAAGCTTCTAATTCACATGAAATAGAACCCCTTCCTGACCATCTTCAAACACAACCTAGATCAATTAATGGGTGACCTCAAGTTCACTCCTGGGTTGGTGCTCATGCCCCTCCTGGACAGAGGAAGTCAGCATTATTCAACAAAGACCCTTACCTCTGTGAATTTCACTCATGTAACCACCAACAATTGGGGCAACGGGATAAATACGGCTAGGCTTGTAAGGGCTCCAGGGCTGCTAAACTTGTAACCTCTTATGAATCTATAAACCTATGAACAATATGAATAGAGTACCTACTATGATAAGAAATTATTATTCCTACCTATTATATAGAAGAGCTTTTCAAATGTCTATTTCCTGAATTTTTTTTGTTACATGTACCTGATAATATTTAGGAGGTTGATCTTTTATGTAGTTGTTTCTTGTCATCTCCATATAAGCCTATGCCAAATTTTACAAGACTTTCTATTTTCACGAAAAGCTTGAAAAAGAATAAAAACACACCCCAGAACTCCCCCATAAAATATTAACTTAAAAACAAACATATGTATAAAACTATGTACATCTTCAATTAATGAAGTTTAACCCTACTGATAAGAGCAATTGTCCCAATTTGACAGATGCAACCACAAACATTACCTAACCTAAACTTGACATTATACATGATAAGATGCATGTTACAGCCAGTGATTCTACTTTTACTAATTGCTGTCTGCTCTTGTTTTATTTTATTCTCCACCCATATGCAAAAAAAAAAAAAAAAACAGCTTATATGCTTTCAGAAAACATTAACTTTTAGCTTTAAAAAGTACCTGTCCATGTAGTTATCTCATCTCCGTGGAAACATAAGAACAAACTGTACAGGTACCCTCAGCTGTAGACTTTTCAACTCACGTTGAACATTTATTTGATAAAAAGAACTATTTTCATTACATTCAGAATTATTTTATTCACTTGTTCACACAAAGATGTTGTATTAGATTAAGCCAAGGGCTTCAATCCAGACATTCACCTATATAAAGGTAAAAGAAAACATACTCTACTTATATTATAATTTGTGCTCTTTTAGACCCTACCTCAACAATCCAGGATTACAGCTTATTATCTTAAACATGCTTTTGTCCAGCCTTTTCTTTCTTTACATTGTAATGTCTACATGTCTTAAAACTAAAAAAATAAGTGAAACATACCTGTTTATTTTAGTATCTTTATCACATATGATAATTGAAAATAGTTTACTGTATAATATGAAATTTATGTCCTGAAATGTTTTATACAAATACTGTTAAGAACAAAAATAGTTTAACTTAACAGTTACTTTTTCCCTCTTCCTCTTTGTGTCTTTCCTGACATTAATGTCATGAATTGAGGTACATACATTTTAGTTCCTCACAAGCTTAAGAAAGTCAGCAAAAGTTCAATCTTTACACTTTTTCTTGTAAAGCCACATTTCACAAATGTGATTGATGCTTTATAATTTATTATTTATTGACTAATTTAAGCATTGTTGTTCTTCTTCCTTTTCACCTCCATCTCTCATCCACAGACTGTTTCAAGTCCAAGGTACTCATGATTCTTCTAGACAACTCTTTTCATTCTGTCACACTTTTTCCTGTGGAACATTGGAACAAACTTTACCAGCAAAGTCTCTCTATGAGCTTTATTATCTGAAGAATGAGAATCAGATTCCCTTTTGTTTGCTGGCTCATTTTTGATAGGCCAACTTTTGTATTTCCTCCTTTGCCTGATCTGCATAAAAAAATGACATTAATCTTCCACGATAAAAATATTCTGAAGACAACTAGATACAGAAGTTTGAATCTCACACCTGCATTTCAACATTCCCTGATTGCTGGGAAAAATTTGCTTCTCTTCGGCATGGTGTACAGTGAATCAACATTTTCTACAAACTACCTCCAGTTTTCAATACTTTGCTCTTTTGCCACAATTTTGTCAGGATTAACTTTTTCTGCTGGAATGACTGCATCTTTACCAATACAGGCCTTGGCTGCCTTCTTATGGGCAGGATTGGAGCATACATACAATGTGCCATTTCAATTAACAAATCCCACTGTGTAATACCAGGCCAATTGCTTATTTGTTCTTTTTTAAATTGGATACATTATTTTACTTCCAGTTTTTCTGGTACAGCAAAAACAATCATGTTATCCCTGTGTGCTCTTTCCTTTAATTCTAGCATTTTTGAAGCAGCTTTTCTTGAGCAGTCTAATACTCAGCTAGCCTTTTCTTCACATTAACCTCTGATTTTTGCAGTTAAAGTTTTTTCCATTTTCTAGCCTTTTTGTTATTTGCTTTGATATATTCTAGAGTTTCATTTATTTTAATCAGCTCTGAGCACATTTGACTTTTTTTTTTTTCTCTAGGTTAGTGGAAGGCACATCTTGCACCAAAGCTGGTGCTTGAACTGCTTTTTTTTGAACAGCTGAAGGATTCTTTTCAGTCGGTGTTTCACCCTTTCTAGTTGTGTTTCTTTCAGTCTCTCTACGTTTCTTCTTTGGTGGCATCCAAGCAGTGTCTTTACCAGTTAGTAACTGACATTACTAAAACTTGTAGTGTTACTGGCCCTTATCTCTCTGCTTCTTTTTAAATGATGAGAAAGATGAAATGAAGCTGTTGATCAGTGTGCAGCCATTTTGGAAGTCACCTGCAGTTTGTTGTTTTTGTATGCATCATTGTTACTTGTCTGTATGTGCGTAGCTGTTTATTAGTTATGTAGTAATGATTCCTTCCTCAACTGTGCAAATGATGATGAGAGTTCCCTGCCTTTTGCACATTCTGACTTGGGCTGCCTATATCTGATGCACAGAGGGACCAGCCTATGTCTGGATAAGCACAGACTGGTGCTTTTGTTTGCATCACTTTGATTGTCTGTATCTGCTTAGCTCTTGTATAGTTATACAGTAAAGCTATGTGCAGTTTGTTGCCTCTGAGTTAGTAACATGGTGTATTATGCCCATGTCCATCTGGTATGGCCACTCACTGCTGCAAATCTAACTTCTTGTCTGCTTCAGATATTGCTGCCTCTGGTGCTGGGAACTGTGGTGCCTGGTGCCCAACATCTTATGTCTGCTTCTTCAGTATTATATTATATAGAATGGCACAAACAGAATTTTTGCACATGTGACGGGATCATATTGCAGAGCTGTGACAGATGTTTTCAAGAGGAAGAACCATAACTTGAGCAGCACAAGAACACACTCTGTGATGTTTTTGTTTTGTGATAGGTCATAGTTGTAACCCTTTTCTGTTAGGTTATAAGGATTTCTCAGTAGAGTCATGGGACAAGATTCTAGAGCAAATCCTATATCACCCACTAGATGTACCTGTGAGAATTCATCTCTTGTAATTCATTTGTAAAGGGTTTTTAAATGTCAGATGTGTGCCATGTATGCAAGTCCTGGGACTGCCAGGGTGGAATACATATGCTGTAAATGATGACTGGTGCATTACAGACCATCTGGAAATTGATAGAGTGATGCCATTTGTGATTCATATACCTCCTTCCCAGTTTACCAGGTAGGACTTTTATTTTCAATGTAGGTGCAGTTTGTGGTGTTCAGTACTTCAGGAAAAGAGATTATAGTATAGAGAAGTCTTACATACTACTGGCTTTCTCTCTTCTGGGATGCATGAAAAACACATATGCCCCACCATGTTGAATCATGGCATTGAGGGACTGCTGGAGTACTTCAAAGCTAATACTTGACATACCCCCACCATGTTCCCCGCTGATCACTGAAAGGTCACTTTAGCTAATATGCATAAAGTCATACATACCTTAGAATGTACTGGGATGGATGCCCCATGACTCCCAGTGTGCTACAGATGAGGCTGACCCATCTACACTATTTGTTGAATAGTATTCCTTTCCACAAGGTAGTGGTTCATTATGTCAGTGTCATAGAGGGCATGATCTGGTAAGCATAGTTGGAAGACCCACTGTCTCCGGGATCACTAACTAGCACAGCTGACAGAAGTAGCTGTTCTGTGAGATTTTTACAGATACAAGTTTACAATTGCTGTGGCAACCCCAAATATATTTTTGATGTGTCCTCTGCATGAATTTGAGCTTATTGCTGTGTTCATTGCTAATGCGCATGTGTCTGTGCATCACTTATACATTTCTAAAAAGTATGTCTTATTTTTTACTTCATTAACATATTATACAGCTTTTACCATATATCTCAGCTTTGCCTTGTTTTTCAGCTGGCGTTGCCATGTTAGTGTGTTTACTGAATTATACTCCTGTATGTTCCCGCTCTTCATGTAACTTCACTTAACATGATGTGGCAAAGGTTTATGAATCCTTTTTCTGTCTCATTATAAGGATTATTTCACTGATGAAGTTTCTCCATGATCTTGTTCACAGAGCTGTAGCAAAGGGCATTGATACCACAGGCATCACAGTCATTTGGCACTGCTCTGGTGTTTATAAGTGATTATGATGGCTTAATGGCAGCTTGAAACTGCCAAACTTTTTTAAGGTAACAGTGAGTTATTAGGTTGGTACATTAATTAACATATCATGTACTAATGTAAACTAAAACTTCAAGCAGTTTTGAGTACTGGCAGAATGCCTACAAACCCGCAGAAACTTTCAGAAAGGGTATTTTCTAATGTTCATATTCAGAAATGGATCTCACTTTATAATTATACTTTTAAAAGAAATAAAAATTCAAACTACTTGGCTAGTGTCCTGCATTGTTGATGAACCTCTGCTTAGCAAAATATATATACAAATTCATTTTGCTGTGTGTTATTTGATCACTGCAAGTAGTTTTATAATTCTGGTTTCTTTGCTGTTCATATTAAGGTATTATAGCTTATCATGAAAAGCAAGTGTCATTCAAATGAACTTTTTCAATATGCAAATTACAGAAGCAGATTTCCTTATTTCCATGTACCAGCACCTAATTATAAGTGAAAAGTCAGAGAAGACTAAACATCCAACCAGTATACTAGCATGAACTGGCAATAACTGAAAATATCAAGAGATGGACCACATACTTAGTAAGTACTAGCAGCAAAAATAATACTGGTATTCTACCATGATATATATATAGTTTTGTTTGATATTTTACTGAAAAAGGACTTTAGGTTGCTTGCATTAGCTTTTATGAATGTTGTATACTTATTTATTATTATTTTTCTTTACTGTCATTCTAATGTACCTTTAGTTATTTGTTTTATAGTGCTAGTATATTTTTGGATGTGTTTTACCTTACTCACTGCAACTGAGCTCTGGAAGTTTGTACTTTTAAATCAGAATGACTGCATCCTAAGCATTTTGCCAAAATCAAGTTATGACCTCACATTTCAAACAAATGTTGTTATCTCTGGAATTATAATGATGACCAAACTGTTCAACACTGACAAATCTTTACAGTGGCAGTGTTTATCAGATTATAGGTCTTAAATTAGATTTTTATGTCATAATAAGCACTGTAAATATTGATTGTGTAATATTTCAGTAAACACTCAAGCTACACACACATACTGTCAAGCAACATTTTGTTCATCCATCTGTGAGCTTTGATGTTAGTCTAAGCAGTTGTCTGATTTACCTGATTTTTGAGATATTTAAAAAAATATGAAACATCACAGTATAAATCAGTACTTTATGAACAACAATTAACATCTCTTAAGCAGAAGTAGACAGATCAAATGCATTTGTGTTGTGTTGTCTACTATATTTACTTCAAGTATAAATCTCTGAATAGCTTTTATGTAGCATGATTTTTGAAATTATTAAAGCAAATATGAACACACTGCATTAGATACCTAGAGGTGTCAGTAGAATGTGATTGCAGAAACACCCGAAGGAGTCAGCAGGCTGTAATGAGTTGGATGTGCTAGAGTTTGTTAGTTTTATAGTTGCTGCTTTTTTATCATTTTTCATGACATCACTTTACAAACACAAACACCAAATGCACACTTGCATTTCTGGATGGTTGGACCCTCTATAAACCTGTGCGTGGTCTCAAATTATTTATGTATTGCCTGACTTCTTCTATTTCATTTATCTCTTTCTTTCTCTACAGTTCTCCCAATCATCTCCTTTTCCAACCCCTGTATTCTTCTCTTCCATTTATCAGTCTCCTCATCCCACAATTCTTGTTTCTATTCCTTGGCTATCTTCTTCATTCATCCTTTTATTCTGGTTGTTCTTATGACTCTTCTAACAGCCATAATAGATTTATTTTCTGTGTCTATCCATCAACCCTGAGATCTGTCAGCTTTTACATTTCCTGGGTATTATGCTCTTGACTTCTCCAGCAAAGATCTATTAGGCCCTCATTTTCCTCTCATCTGAATCAGAGTTGCCTCCTCTTAATCCTGATATGCAGAAAATACCATTATTTTAACAGAGGCGATCTCTGTTTAACATACAAGGCCATGTAAAACCCATACCTGTTGGACATGCTACACTTAAGGAAATCCCAATCCCTCAGAGCCACATGCTCCAAGGATCTAAACTTTGTCATCACAATGAACAAAATACGCTGGAGGGATAGGTTCCTGACCCAGAGACTCCCCAGACTCTGGAATAGACTGCCCATACATGTCAAGCAGAGTGCCTCTTTGGCCCTCTTCAAAAGGAAACTTGACGATTGGATGGGAGATAGGAAATTCACCCCAGGGATCATGTCAGTCACCCTGCTAAACAAGGGTCCAGGGAAGTAAATATTGTGGGAAGAAATAGCCAGGAAATTGTTATGGTTAGGCTTGTTTAGGCCCTAGGGCCGATAGCCTAGTGCCAACCTAAGAACCTATTATTGTTACTCTTTCTGTAGATTTGCTCCCACATCTCTGACACTCTCCTCCATGAAGCCTTGCCCACTGACATGTCTTAAATTAAATATTTATGCATTTTTCCTATGTGTTACCCTTGGTAGGGATCTGATTCACATGCATTATTTTCAGGTTTCTCCTTGGGGCAGAAACAGATTGCAAAGTAAGCACAATACACAACAGAGGAACAGTGCACATTTAACACAAAGCATGGAGATTAAATCTTTTGTGCTTTTTGAAAGTCAGATCTCCAGCATAGGTCATTCTCCTGTTGGCTCTTGTTTGCCAGTCCACTTGGGATGAGAAACATCCTGTGGATTATTTGTAGCTGGTGATCCTAGTGGCTGGGAAGTTTTTCATTCTCCACTATCACTTTTCCTACCATCTCTCCACTCCACTGTTATTTTCCACAATTCCTCTCATTTCCATGATGTTTTCAGCTCCAGCACTGTGCTCTTGTTTTCTGTTCTGTGATATTTGCATTTATTCTTGCACTGTTAGTTTTCCTTCTTGTCTTCTCTTCATTCCTTCCATGGAGCCATATTCACCTTTTTTCTTCAGATTTTTTTTTTTAATTTCACTTTCTTTCTATAGTGTTCTTTTTTCCAATGTTTTATTGTTAGACCTCAAACTGTGATGTTGCTGTCATCACTTTTCATCATTCTCAGATCTTCTGCGGATGTCATCTCACTTAATGTTCATGTTTCGTCATGCTTCTTTTCATCGTTCTCAGATCTTCTGTGGATGTCATCTCACTTAACATTCATGTTTCGTCATGCTTCTATTCATCATTCTCAGATCTTCTGTGGATGTCATCTCACTTAACGTTCATGTTTCGTCATGCTTCTATTCATCATTCTCAGGTCTTCTGTGGATGTCATCTCACTTAATGTTCATGTTTCACCATGCTTCTATTCATCATTCTCAGATCTTCTGTGGATGTCATCTCACTTAATGTTCATGTTTCATCATGCTTCTTTTCATCGTTCTCAGATCTTCTGTGGATGTCATCTCACTTAACATTCATGTTTCGTCATGCTTCTATTCATCATTCTCTGATCTTCTGTGGATGTCATCTCACTTAACGTTCATGTTTCGTCATGCTTCTATTCATCATTTTCAGATCTTCTGTGGATGTCATCTCACTTAACGTTCATGTTTCATCATGCTTCTATTCATCATTCTCAGATCTTCTGTGGATGTCATCTCACTTAACGTTCATGTTTCGTCATGCTTCTTTTCATGATGTCATCTCACTTAATGTTCATGTTTCGTCATGCATCTTTTCATCATTCTCAGATCTTCTGTGGATGTCATCTCACTTAACGTTCATGTTTCGTCATGCTTCTTTCTTAGCTATCTATACCTTCCCCCTATATCTCTGCTTGCAATGCTTTGCTGTATGCCATGTTTCCCCATTTGGCCCTGGCAGGTCTATTCTTACTCTAGAATCCTTCCCAACAGCTTGGTACTTTCTTCCTATTTTCTCTCCCTTACCAGCCCTTCTAGTTCCTGACCCACAGAATGATGAAAAATGGTAAGATATATTTCTGTAGGAGTGCTAACCCCCAGATACCTCCCACATTCCTTTTAGCTACTTGGGAGCCATTTCTTCCTCCTGTCTATTACTTCAGACCTTTATTGTACCTTCTCTAATGTAGCTGATCCTGGGGCTTGTCTAACATAATTTTCTGGGCATTAATTCTTCCTAGTAATTTAAAGATATGTATTCTTATTGTCTGTAGCTACTCATAAATTACTGAATTTCTGGCTTTCTAGACTGTGTTCTGAAGTAACCTCTCTAGGAAGCAAATGACTGACTGGGCATAAATGCATTGGGGTGGAGCTCTATATCAGCAGATCAGTGACTACTACCTGCATTTAAACAACAAATGGAGTCATTCGCTTTAACACACAAACTGTTTCAGTATGTACTCTCTCATAATAACCACAATGATGATGTTATACACCTTAAATGTTTGGCTGCAGTCAGTAAGATAATCCTTAAGTAAATATAATGGAGCCCTAGTTAAAGAGGACCATATGCCCTGTCTGTTGCCCACTAGTCTCTCCTGTACTATTTAATGCCTTTCCCTGTTCCCCTTCATGCTGATCACATACCATCAGGATAGACTGCTTCCTTCTTACTTGTACATTGTCTTACTTTTTAGCCCTTCCCCACCCCACCAACCCCACCATCTTTAATAAACAATACTTGGCCATGTTTTTTCTGTAATTAAATCTGGAAAAAGTAACTCAATTGAGCCAATAAATTCACAATTTTTCTGATGCTCTGGAGTACAGCTTATAGCTTTTTTACAACATTTTGATTTTGTGATTATCTGAGCTAAAATTATGAGTAATGAAAGATATCCCATTTTACTTTTTCTTTACAAGGAAAATTAAGTTGTGTCTAAAGATTCATGTCCAAATCTAAGAAAATAATAGCTCTCTAATAAAATGAGAAGATAAGATAAATGCAATGATTTAGAAGTCCTATCCTGGAATATGGCCTGTCTTTCTACCCCTTCAAAAAGGCATAGTTATATTCCATTCAATTAAAAACCATTTAAGTTCACCTTTTTCAGCTCACTGTTTATCAGAAATGAAGTATCAAAAACAGTGAGCTATAACACATAAAACACACATAAAAACTTTTTGCTGGGGGCAGTCTACAATTCTACAAAATAGATGCCTCCACAGGAGAAGAGGGCAAAAAAAAACTATGAAAACAATCTGCCAGTTCCCAAAACACATTGCAGCAAAATGATCTGCAATATTACATTTTAAAACTAAAGCCTGATACAACACATTGCAGTGAAATGCACCATGACATTAAATTTTCACACTAAAGATACTCATCAACCAATTAATTAATGACCTATACCTATATTGTCATCTTCTCTATATCTCAGTGGAGTTAGATTTGGATGAAAGTAAAAGCATAAATGCCCAGAGACACATACTATACAGTTGAAGAGCTGGGAGAATCAACCAAAGCACTTGGGTATAATCCACACATAGACAAGAAGTACATGTAGACTCTGCACAAAATAAATCAACAGCCAAAAACTCAATGGGAGTGTTAGATAGTAACACTTCTCAATGCAACTCTCTGCCAATTATTAACTGATATCAGACACATCCTGTGTCTCTGTGGTATAACAGGTATCACAATCATACTTATTGCAGAAGGCTGAGGAATGTAATCCACACAAGCTAGATGGATTGCTGATACTGCAGAGCAGCATCAGTGGGGGTGCTACACTCCTGAGTGTGTCATCCTTTGGGTACAAAATAAAACTGAGGCCCCTATCAGTTCAATTGGCAGTAGCTGATGAGTATGCCAAATAACCCACAGCGGGTATCGACTAAAGTAAGGGTACTTTATTTACAAAAATATAAAGATATTTATATGAAACTTATATACATATCTACAATATATACATTATTTACAAAACTAATTTTCTTACAATCTTATAAAAAATAAAAAAAATAAAATACTTTTAGTTATGAGATCAGATCCCCTTTCAATTTTCTATAACCAAAATCGTATTTTGTTTATCACAATTGCCAAATCCCATTTTTCATTAAACACAATTCCATTTTAACTCTTTGATTCCAAATTAACCAGGTTATAAAAAGTATTTATCAATATTGTTACATGTTTTTCACCTTTTCCTTTGTAATAACTATATTCAGTCATATCCATATTTCATTCACTTACATTTTCAGTTCCTTCTAAACATATCATATCATATCAATCAGCTTTTTCCATAAAATTTTGCTTTGCTACTCACTAGTTTTAAATTCTTTACAATAAAGGCAAATTCTGTCCTTTTCCATCTTATATGCCATGTTTGCTTTCACTGAAAGCTTTTGAATGTTGTCTCCATAGAAAATCAGAACATTCAGCCATTGCTTTACATCTTGACACGCTATCTTGTATTGCTGCAATTTTAATTTTTGATAATTCTGTCCATTGAAATACATAAAATACTTATTCATAACATTATTGTAGTTTTCTTCTATCCTTTTCTGCTTCATCAAGTTTTGTTTTCTATGATTCTTTTGTCTCTTGGCAATTATTTATTTCATAGTTGGTCCATACCCTCTTTATTTTATTATTCCAACTATACACCCATTCTTCTTTATACTTAAGATTTCAATAGTTGTGCTAGTAATGACCAATCATTGTCCTTTAAACACTGTAATCAATTAAATAAATGCAATGATGTAACATAGACTATAAGATTAATCAATTCTAAACCCCTCTTCCTCACTATTAACATAAAATATACATCTCTCTGTGGTTTTAATCTAGAACCCCCCAAAAATAATAAGATAGACTTCATTCTCAAGCAAAGCTGACATGCTAAAGATATTTGCCACATATGTGATTCATGTTAAAAGAATATAATTAATCAAATAATTTTCTTTTTAAAGGATAATCTAAATGTTTTCCAAAACCTACATATACCATTCACCTTTTCAACGTTTTCTCTCTATTACTGAAATGCATTTTCCTGTTTTCTAAAACAAATCCCAAAAACTTTTATATTAAAATTAAACTTAACACCTCCCAACATGCCATCAGAACCTAACCCATGGCTTTTCTCTTTATTTATGCTTAAACCTATTACATTTACATAATCTTGCAAAACCTTTAATATTTTGCTCACACCTAAACTTTTTTTTGCAGTAATTATAATATCATCTGCAAAAGATAGCAAATCTGGTACTAATACCCCATCGTTCAATGCATAATTCAGTTTTGCCATTTTTTTTTGTTTATAAATGTGGATATCACATTCTAAACAAAATATTATACTATTACTACACAAGGGTCATCCTTGTCTTATACCCTTTCAAAGCACTATTTCCTTGCTTAACCAACTATTAACCAAAGCCCTTACTATATTAAATGTATAAGCTGTCATATACATATATATATATATATATATATATATATATATATATATATATATATATATATATATATATATATAAAATCTTGGTCATAGGTTCATAGAGATTTACTGAGATAATGACCACAAGAAGCTTTTAATCCTATCCATGCATCACAAATCTCTGACAAGTTCTGGTATCATTGATAAGTATAAGCATGGGGCTTGGGAGATGAAACGTGCAGGTAAAGACCAGGTAGATAAACCCTATATTATATGACTTCAGTATTTCCCATAACACACTATGCTGAATAGACTCAAAGGCTTTACTTACATCACCTATCATAATTCTGACTTGATTATTTTTATATAAAGCATCAACTATTAATTCCCAAATAACTAAAGGATACTCCTGCTCATTTTTTCCCTTTATACTATATATATTCTTATTTATTACCTTATTTATTTTGCTTTTCATTCTTCTATGTAATGTCTTCATAAATATTTTATAGTCTGTATAACACAAAACTATTCATCTCCAATTCTGAATTTTTTCTTTGCAACCTTTTTCCCCCATATAAATTTTTATTACTCCACTACATAATTCTTAATATCAAAATCCTTTATTTAAACATTCATTTAACACCATTAAACATATCCTTTTTTTGTGATATTGTCATATTTTTGTACATTATGTAGTCTATGCCATACAGATTGGCTGTTAACTCCAAATTAACTAATTTTAATATATTTTCTAATTCCTCCAGTACGCTATTATTTCCCATATCTTTACTATCTTATTCTAGAAGAATAACTATTTTCCATTCATTATGGGATTGCATGCTTTTTCCTTCAAATCATTGTTCTGTATAATTTATACTATTCCCATAATTCTCCCTGTGTATTATACATTACATTATTAGTATCCTTCATTTGCCTCATTACAGCATTGTTTTATTTAATAATCTTACTCAAATAATGCACTATTTCCTCTTTTTTCCCCATGTAAAAAATATCTGTGCTTATTCAAAAAATGCTTTATCTTAGCTTTATTCAAATTATAAACTGCCTGTTATTTAACAAAAAAAAGCTTCATAATTTTTTTGTATTATCAAAAGTCTCATTACTTAATGTTCTACACTTAGATTATTGTCCGCATCTTTTTCCTGTTCATATTTCATATAAAAGTTATTATATTTTTGTTTAAAACACAACCACCATTCTGACCAATCCTTATTAAATTCTCTAATCTCTACCATGATCTTGCCACAGGTCTAAATTTTTATCTTTTCATATCTCTTCCTATTTGACTTCATTTATTCTTTTAATCCCAATGCCTACTTTAAATGCACACCATTCCCTTTTAACCAAATTTAGATAACTCTATGGTCAGAAAAACTGTTGCCAAAACACTATATTCAAATATTAATAATCCTGAAGAAAATAGAAAATAGAATTCTCTACTGTATGTCCATGTGCTTTATCCCAGATGCTCAAATGCCCACATTTTATAATGTCCAGTAGCTTTTTATCATCATAATCTTTCTTCCTCTCATATCTTAAGTTACAGTTGAAATTGCCTATAAGAATTATTTCCATGTTTACAGCAATTTATTGAATTAAATTTTAAAATATCTCTTTTCTCTCTTGTTTTGTCACATAAGTGTCAGTTGTGATAATTCTCAAAACCTGGTTATTCACTCTTATATCAATAATGGTATTTTTACCTAGTATAACCAATATGATATCTAGAACTTTTATCATGTCCTTGTACAAAATACCTATCCCTGAACATGTCTCTTTTCCTAAATTCTAAATCGCATTATTGCTCTACCATATTTCAGTTTGGTATCTTTCTTCTTTAATTAAGAGTCTAGAATCTTCTAGAATAATAATGTTACTATCCTGTTATTTACACCACTCAATAATACTTATCTTCCTTATGAAACTTTTTAAACTATTAACATTTATTGCCAAAATTTTACAAGTAACAATATTGTATTTATTTGTGCTATCCCTTCCCTTTCCTTTTTCTTTACTATGAACACTTTCAATATCACTAACTTCTGAACTTTCTTCATCTAATACTATTTTTTTCATTATCAACTTCTTGTTTCTGTTGTTCACTTTCTGGAACATCTGTCTGAAATAAATCTGTTTATCTATGACTTCAGATTCAACTTTCAAATGTTTGCTGACTTGCCTCTGGTCAGTCTGTGTATCTATATTCTCAAACTCTATATTTTCACATTATATACCTAAATGACATGTCTTTTTACATCTATAACATTTTAACTCACACATCTTCATGTCATGCCCTGTTTCTCTACATACATAACATGTTCTATTTTCACAATTGTTAATCTAATGTTCACATTTTCCACAAAGAAAGCAAGTTTTTGGTTGGCCTAAATATCTTACCATATTTCTATCCTCCTCCACATTTATATTACTAGGAATGTGCACAATTTTTTTTTATTCATTTTTCTCTATCAGTATCACAAGACAGTTCCATACCCCAACCATAAATCTCTTTTATCATGTACCTTTGAAATATCTAATACATATTTGGGGTCTATATCATATTAGCAAAAGTTTAAGTCAGCGAATGCTCACATGAGTGAAAGCACTGCAAATTGAACTTTTTATTGTGGGGGGCTGCCACCCCCCCACACCCCCGCTAACTATATATTCCAACTCTGAGATTGCACTACAGTGAGGAAAGGGCAAATATCCCTCTTCTCACTGTACCATGACCCCACAAACACCCTTTCAATTTGCAGCATTTTCATTCATGTGAGCGTTCTCTGACTTAAACGTTTGCTAATATAATATAGACCCTATATTTGCATGTTTTTAATAAATGTCCTTCTAAAGTCTTTTTCTCTGCTTCATTTCTAAATCATATATTAATCTTTTTTTATTGTGTCAATGAATGAAGTCTTTGAAATGTACTGATTTCAAGGGAAACAGTCTTTCTTTTTATCATATTATCCTATAAATGTCTCCTTCTCCATCATCTGTCCATATTCAAAAATAATGCCATAGTAAGTTTCTTTATTAATATGTATAAATACTCTTACCACATTTGCTTTAGTTCCAAGAGATGTAATTATTTATTTTCATACCTTCTATCTGTCCAGGTCATGATCCTCTTTTTTCTAGTCTTACTTTTTTCAACTTCTTTTTCTTAATTATAGAATATTTCTTCTCTTCTTTTTCTTTCTGCGCTTTTGTCTTCACCATCTCCAGGTACAACTTCTTTACTGTAGACTCCACTTCCTGACCAGACTGTATTCTGTCCATAATTTCACCCCAGGAAATATCTTTGCCACTTTCTGTATCACTCACTTCTACCAAGTCTATAAGTAAACCATTACACAACCCTCATGATTGAAGGGTTGTAACAATGCACACTTGTGCTAAATCCACTTCTCTGAAGAGTTTTTTTTTAAAAAAGTCATCAGAATCCATCACTGATATAACCTTCTCTCTGCTCACCACTGCATGGCACTCTCTCAAAGGTTGGACTACCTTCACATCATCTCCCTTTTAAGCTCTCCTTTAATGGTTCTCCTGTCTTTAACTAGCTTCTGTGATTGTTGGATGTAATTATATCCTTCCTCATCTGCTTGTCAACTTCTAAACTGAAAGATTTACTTCTTTCTTGTGACTCTAACTTTTTTTCGGTGTATAAATGGCTCCATATCGTCTCTTGGTTTCTCTAGCCATCTCCACTTGGACCAGAAACCAGACGTTTCGCAACAATTAGCATCTCCACAGAGGAAAGATTAGTTTTTTTTTAATTAGTTACCAAAACTTATGTACACTATTTACATTATTTACATCATATATATTATTTGCAAGTATTTACATTGTACATTTACAATACAGTACTGTCTCATATACTTTAATTATTCCCCCAACCTTTTTTCCACAACCAAAAAATATCTTCTACAAAATTTCATACAATAGCCATGTCCTATTAAATATCATTTAATTCAGTCTCTCATTCCATATTGTCCATAAAATATAAAACAAACTTTTTTAAATTTTTCCCCTTTTTGTTTTCTGTTGCCATAATACCCATATTCTATCACATTCATATTTATGTCTTCTATACTTTTAAAAATCTTTCAGTATCTTATTTTCACACAATTTCTACCACAATTCATTCTCTCTCAAACAATTAAAACATTTTTGTTATTTCAACTTCTCAACAATTATTACACACCCTTTCTCAAAGTCTTTTGTATGACATATTTGTTTTAACAGGTAATTTGCTTATTGTCAGTCTCCACATACAGTCCTTACATTCATAAATCCATTTACACTATCTAAGTTTTATTTAACTGCATTTCTTTTTTTCACTTTCTAAATGTTTTTTTGGGTAAATATAATAGTGTTCACTCATTATATTTGAATACTATTTTTTCTTTTTTTACCTACATTATCTATATTTGATATCCATAATAAAAACATCATTCTGATAAATTTTATGTATTTAACACAAAAACAAAATAAACTTAAAATAAACATAAAAATGGCAAATGAAGTAGTGAAGTACAAAAAAATTGTTTTAATAAAATGAAATAAACAAGTAATTTCAAAAATCGTATAAAGCGCTTTTCGTCCAGTACTGTGACTGGACTTCCTCAGATACCAACAAATAATTAATGATAATGTTAAACACTTGTTCCACTTAGTCACGTGACTAATACATTAGTGCATTACAATTAGCTAGTTAACTAATTAATTGCTCCAAAAACTAGCAAGTACTAGAACTAGGTTAAAACTAAAACGAACTTGAATATTGACAGTACATAGATGGAATATTAAAAATATATATGTAATACTACTTGTCACATACTCACATAAAATATTACATATTGAGTATTAAATATTTCGCTACTTCGTTTGCCATTTTTATGTTTATTTTAAGTTTGAAATTTTATATATTTGTTTACATTATTCTTCCATCTTTTTCCAGATCTTATTGATTCACAAACATCTTTATATTTAATTTTCATCATAACATCTACTAAATTGCTATTTTCATCCTTTAATCCTAACAGGACTTTATAAAGATTCAAGGAAGCAGCATGAACAATAGGTTAATTAGGCCTAATCCTCCTTCCTCTTCCCTAACATGCACAATTCCTCTTCTAACAGGATTCAGTCTTGATCCCCATAAAAATGATAATGGAATCAAAAATAACTATTTTTCGTATGCAGATGGAATCATATATACACATGCTACATAGGTCATTTTACTCAAAAGAATAGCATTTATTACATATACTTTTAATTATATGGCAGTCTTTATGATTTACAAAATATAAATATCTCTCTCAATTTTTGTATAATTTTGTCCCAATGTTTTTCTGTCTTCAAATTTGTTCCAAATATTATTCCCAAAATATCTATATCCTCATCATTAAATTGAATACCTTCTAAATTGCACATAAATGGAATTTCTTTATTTTTCCCTTTATTAATACATAACTCAAGTATGTATAAATACCTATTTAATTTTCTAATTCCTTGTTCCATCCAGTCTTTATTCTTAACAACTAGAACTATATCATCTGTGTAAGTAAGAATTATTTAAATATCTACTCCTTCTATCAACTTATACCTTACTATTTTCAATTCTCTATTTATTTTATTAACAATCACATTCATAACTAATGCAAATAAAATGGCACTTGCAGGACATCCCTGCTCTATCCCACCTTCTATTTTTATTTCTTCATTTAAACATCCATTTAATATTACTTTTACATTATTATTCTCATCTAATGATATTGTAAACTATGTATATTGTAATCTGTTAATATAGTCCATAAACCATCATATTGTATTCTGTGGAATGCTTTACTCACTTCTCCTACCATAACATTAGCTTCTACCTTTTTATTTATAAGACCATCTATCACTTCTCTCAATATCCATAATAAATCTTGACTTCATTTCCCTTTCTTTCCAAAACGTATGTATTCAAGCAGCCTATCTACACCATTTCCTAGTCTTTTTCCTATTATTATCATAAATGTTTTATATTCTGTGTTGTTCAATTTAAGAAAGATGAACTGTATATAATATCCATAAAAATGTACAGATACAGTTAATACAGTTCTCTAATAAGTGAAATAATTTCTGCCAATCAATTAATTGATGTGTTGTTTTACTAGTTCTCATTTTTATGGTAGACATTTTCCCCAAGATTCACGAAGGTTCCTTGCACGGAACCAATCATGTCCATGTAGTGCAGCAGCTCACTTTGCATATTCATGAAGGTGCGCTGCTCTACTCTTCAACGGACATGCTCTATGTGTACGAATGCAAGGGGTCTGTCTAAGAGCAGTTCTCTCACAATGCACATGCTCCCTGCACTCAAGAATTGCCAAACAGCAATTCAAAACTGAAATGAAAGTCTCCATGGACACTGTAGTGTCTGTAGAGAAAATAACAGACAGCCTACCTCAGAAAAACACACATATATGGCTGAATGTACACATTCTGCCATATATGTGTGCACCATACACCAGAAAAGAAGTGCAGTCCAGTAAAACTGCAGTGTAACACATTGCATACCCCTTGCAAAATACATAATAATGCAAAGCATGCCATTCTATCAATGTTCTAAGTTTCTAACAACAATATTTAAAATATATTCCTTATTTTTTTTTCCTGTGTGCAATAAAGTTTAAGCATAGCTGCGCGGGTTTGACCATCATGCAGCTATGCATAGCAGAGATTAAACATCGAAAGAAGTTAAATAGAAATATACAAAATGCCAATAGTGAAACTGGAATAGTGCAATGGTTAGAGTGTTTGCCTAGCATGCAGTCAGTCACAGTTCAAGCCCCACACCAATCCATACATTTTCATATGTAAAACAAAACTAAAATGTATTTTTCATAAATAGGTAGTATATATTGTTATGTATATGTTAACCAGGGTAGTGTAGTAGCCCTCAATGTGAGGTGTCAGTGAAATTTAAAGTTTAAGCAAAATTTGGCATAGCTAAGTGGATTTGCATACTCATAAGCATGGCTTAGCATCTACCCCTTTAAGCAATGGTTATCTTTGCTAAGCAGGTTTGCCTGGTACTTAGATAAGCTCTGTAGTTTCAAAACTGTCCAATCGCAGTAAAGGGTTGTAAGTTAGCCCTATTTAAACCTCGCAGGCAGGAACACAGCTCATAGGCAGTTGTAGCTCCCACTGTAGGTACTATGGCTGGTGTAGGTAAAGGTGTGTGCTTTCAGATGCAGCACTGGGGCATTCAGAAGTCCAGGGTCATGGTTGGACTCCTCATTAAAGACCGTGAAGGGTGCTGCCGGAGGTCCAGTACCAGGGCTCCCAATGCAAAACAGAGGCCTGGGACCATCTTGCCTGAGATCTCACCACTGCGACGGGCATCCCTTGGACTGGTGAGCAGGTCCAGCACCACTTTGTTGACTTGAAGCAGAGGAAGAGGGACCTTTTGGACCAGTGGGTCTAAGATGCCCAGGGAAGGAATGCTCCAACTGTGTGTAAGTATTAGTCAAAATAAGTGTTCTCCAAAGTCCAGCCTGTGTATGTGATGGATAGGTATGCATACATGTTTTTTTCTTATCTCCCGTACAGCTGCAGATGAGAGAGCTGTGAACTTGGAAGCCCATGCCAGCAGGCTGCTAAGGTTGCATCGTGAGGCTGGTGAGTAACACTCTAACTGGTATTATGTAGGGCAAATAAATAAAAAGTAATAGAATGTCACCTTGCAGTATTTAAAATGGGTATGGTTTTAGTGAATGAAGAAGCCAGTAGTAGAGTAATAGTGACATACAGATTATATATCAATAAAAGTGTAAGTACTTATCAATAAATGTGAAAACCCCAGACTGGTTGTATTTACTGTGGTATTGTATGACTTGAAATGTTTCATGCACCAAGATCTGATATCAGAATAGTAATGTTGTGTTAACCACTGTTTTCCACAGTGTGCTATGTCAAAAGGTACATATAGGAATGTATATATAAGAATGTTGTAATCACAAGGTCAGACTCTTTCCAGACAGAAGCAACAGTATTTCAATAGCTTGTTCTGATAAAACAGAAACATGTTGTATTTTTAGCAGAAACAGCCACGGTTCTAATCCTGGGAGTGTTAGTAAGCTGTATGCATAATTTCAACCAGGATTTTCTTTTTTTAAAACAAGTTTATTAGTTTTAACATACAAAATAAATATTATGACAATCTTATGCAAGCAGTTAACATATAAACAATTATAACATTTAATAAAACAACTAAAGTATTTACAAAGACATCCACTCTAAATTAAATCAGTTAATTAAACTGTAACATCTTACTAATAAAAACTAAGACTGTTTTAACAAGTTTTGTAAGGTATCCCATATATTATAGTAAGATGTTTTCCTAGTGGTTCTTGACTTTATTGTCATTAGTTCCATATGACACACTTCAATCATAACATTTTTAAATTCATTAAATGAAGGAGGAGTATCTGAAATCCAGTTTCTGGTTATTATTTTTCTAGCCACTGCTAGAATTGACCATAGTAAGGGAAGTTTAACTTTTTTAACACATTTAGGAACAGGGGTGTTAAATAATATAAGTGACTTAGAGACTATGAAATTATCTGTAAAAAGAGCCTGCAAAAAATCATTGATTAACATCCAATATTCCTTCAGTTTTATACAATCGTAAAACATATGTGCCCAATCAGCATTTATTTCTACAGTGCATCTCTTACATATGTTATCTTTTTTGTTATTTTTTTTCATCATTAGGGGTGTATAGAAAGATCTATGTAAAAATTTCCAGGTATAAAGTCTCCAATTAATAGAAAAAGTAGTTTTATACGAAGATTCCAATATATATTGTTTATCTTGTTTTGGTAATTCACCATTAATGGAATTGGACTATAATAGGTTTCATCTCTAATAATTTTATGTATGTGTGAGAGCTTACCTTTATCAGAAACCTTTTGTTGTAAATTTAGTATCAAGTAGTCAATCAGTATTGGAACAGATTCTTTAACTGTTAAAGACATTAAGTCAAGTTTGTTAGCAAGATGTTGTCTAAAAGTCTGAATCTCTAACCAATATGTTTCTCTCAAATCAAATTCTTGCTTTAAGAAGTCTAAATTTTTTACTTTATTGTCTGACAGCATCTGATACCAATACTTTAAATTATTCTCTATGACTATTAGAGTTCTTTCAGAGGTGGATGATAAAAGAATACCTTGTGTATATATTATGGGAAATAAGATACAATTCCATTCCTTATACTTAGAATGCGTATATATATATAAAATTACGATATCTAATAATAATATTTAATGGGTAACTAGTTATGTATTTTGGTGTAATAGATGAGGTACAAAACTCTTTAAGTAACCATAACATGGGATTGTTTATAATAGTATTTTTGTGTGTTAACGATATTTTTGTGAAGTGCATGCTAATTAATTCCCAATATTCCTTCCATTTTGCAACATATGACTGATCTATTAGTAATGTTATAACTTTTATAATAGAAGAGATAGCGTATAAATCAAAGTCTGGAAATGCTATACCCCCTTGGGACCAACTATTAGTATGTTTCTTTAATGCAATCCTAGGTCTATTAGGTGCCCATAAGAAATTTAACATTTGCAAATTTAATTTCTTAATAATTATTTTTGTAGGTGGGAGTATTATTGATTGTATTATGTATAATATATTCGGGAATATTATCATTTTAATAATTGTGAGTCTTTCTTCCATGGTAAAAAACATATTATTCCAGCTATTGAAATGAGTTTGTATATTATGAAGACAATTACTATAATTATGATGTTTAATGGATTTAATATCTTTAGTTAATATTATGCCTAAATAAGTTATTTGACCTGAATTGGGTATGTATTTAAGAAAATCACTAGTGAGAACATTTTTCCCTGTGTATATTGGTAATATTTTAGTTTTTTCTTCATTAAATATCAAACCTGAAATATTCTTGAAATCTGTCATCTTATCAAATAATGACTGCATAGAAGAATTTGTCCCTGTTGATGTAATTAAAACATCATCTGCAAAAAGTTGGATTTTAGATATTGTATTTTCGTCTATACCAAATCCATCTATATCATTGCTGTTCCTTATCAAATTAGCCCAAGGCTCCATTATTAAAGTAAATAACAATGGTGAAAGTGGACATCCTTGTTTTGTGCCTTTTAATATGGGTATCTTTTGTGAGACATATGTTCCAATTTTAATGTATGCCAAAGCTCCTTTATATAAATGTTCAATTAAATTCACAAATGTATTAGAGAAATTTGTACACTTCAATAAGATAAACAGATAGTCCCAACTTACTGAGTCAAATGCTGAACTTATATCAAGGCTGATGAGTGTCAAATCTTTCTTTTTTCTGTTTGCATAATCAATCAGAGTTAAAGTTCTCCTTATATTATCAAAAGTATTTATATTTGTAATAAAGCCTGTCTGATCTATATCTATTATACTTGGAATGATTGTCTTTAATCTGTCAGCAAATATATTCATGAACATTTTGTAGTCAACATTAAGTAGTGAAATGGGCCTGTATGATGTGCATCTAGTTGGATCTTTATTGGGTTTCAAGATTGGTGAAATAAATGTGTATTGCCAAGATGGGGGAATTATCAATTCATTTTGAGCTGAAATAAAAACCTTATGTATTAATGAATAGGTACTCTTAGGAAGGATTTTATAAATCTCAGGAATGATACCATCATTACCTGGTGCGTTGTTTAATTTAAGTTTATTTATTTGTGTGATAACCTCTGTATATGAAATATTTTTATCTATTAATCCAGCCTGTTTATTAAGTTTTTTGTTCATGTTTGTAATTATAAAGTTCTTTATTATGTCTTTAGATTCCATATTAATGTTATTATGGTTAATGTTATGAAAGTGATTTCTAAATTCATCTAATATTTCTGGTAAACTAGAAACATTCTTCTTTTTCCTTGAAGAAAAAATTTCTTTGATGTGATTTTGTTTATTAAGCCTTTTCGTTTTATTTTTAAGTCTATGTAAGTATTTGGGACTTATTGAGTAAGACAAAAATTTATATTTCTCTAATGTTATTTTGACTTTGTGATTTAAAATTTCTTTGTATTTCTCATTTAATTTATTTATTTCCTCAATGACTTTTTTGTCCATAATATTTTCCTTATTATTATGTTTATATGAGTCTAATTTGTTTTGTATGTCTATTAATTCCCTGTCCCAAGTTTTCCTTTTGTTATTATACCATCTGATACTTTATCCATATAAATAAGATTTTAGAGCATCCCACATGTAAATAATGGAGACATCAGGTGTAGTGTTTAAGTCCAAAAAATGTTGTACCTCTGTAAGTATATAATCTTTATAATCTTTTAGTTGAGTTAGGTATGCAGGTATTCTTTTGATCTGAACATTATGAGTAATATTTACCATAAATTCAAAGACAATTGAATTATGATCCGATATAGGGCATGAAATGATCTTAGTATTAGTTAGGTCAATTACCAGTTGGTTAGAAATAAAGACTCTATCTATTCTTGAATAAGTTCTATGTCTGTTAGAAAAAAAAGGTATATGGTAATGATTTAGAATCTGTCTGATTATTAATATCATTCAAATGATATGAATTAATGAAATCCTTTAAATGTTTTGCATTAGATGTGATTTTCCTTTTTCCTATAGCAGTAGTATCTTTTTCATGTAGGATACAGTTAAAATCTCCTGCTAAAATAATATCTCCTTTAGAAAATGATATAATCTTATTGAGATGGTATTTCACTGTATTAGTGCCAATTCCTGGTATCCAGTATACATTAATCAATGTATAGATTTTCACATTAATCTGTATTGTAACCAGGCAGAACATTCCTTTGTCATCTTTATATGACTTAATAATTTTAGGTGTGGGTATATTTTTGTTCCATAAAATAGCCACGCCTCTTTTTTTCTGTGTGTGTTCTGAGCTAACCAAGATTGTATATTTATTAGTGGCTAATTTATCTATATCTTTTTTCAGGAGATGTGTTTCCTGAAGGAATATTAAGTTGGCTCTATGCAGATTAATATATCTCATTAAACTTCCCCTTTTACATGGGTTATTCAATCCATTAATGTTTAGAGAAATTCCTTTTAAAGTTACCATTTAACTTTTATAAACATATAAAACATATAATCAGAATAGCATTTACTAAAGTAAGTATTATTATGTCTCCTCCTTTAGGTATTATATTAATTATAGCTGCAATTAGTGAAAATCTTGTGACATTTTGTGAAATTTTAACTTTTATTTGTAGTGATAGTGAGTTTATAAAATGTGATGTGGATGTCAAAACTATGTACACATAACAAAAATCAGGTGAAAATATTGTTTGGATTAAACATTGCATCCAGCCTGGAGTTAAAAACTCCAACTTCGAGTAGCAAATACCACTAAAGTTATCTCCCTATCCTAAGCAGCAGTACCCCAGCTGCCACCAAAATTAATTAAATACTAACTTTTATTAACTAAAGTTAAGCTCATTATTTTGATGATCTATTATAGCAGGACTTAAACAATTTATATAACAGCTTCTTATTTTACAGTGTAATAAATAAAAGAAGATCAATTATGTAATTAATGTAATAGATATGAAAGTTAAGAAATATGTTATTATAACATTTACACTAACTAATCTTTATGATAATATATAAGAAACTAAAATAGAACTTATAATCAATATCACTAACATGTATTATGTATATCTCATGTTTGTTTACTTTATAACTTATACAATAAATGACTCATTATAAATCATATTTGAGAAATAGAAGCATTACCAACATTATTCTTGAGAATACCTTTGTATTATCATATAAAACTTTTATAGTCATCTTAACAATGTTATGTATATCTATGCTATATAATGTGTACATTATCATAAAAGCATTCTAACAATCTTGAAAGAGAGAGCAGAGGAGAGAGAAAAAAAAAGATACCCTTTTAGTTGTTTAATGTAAACTTGTAGTGATAAGTTCTTATTATATGTTATGTTCATTTGAATTTAATAACATTTATTATCTAAGGCTATTATGACTCAAAATATTATTTACATTAGAGTATTCATATTTTCTGCCATAACAGTACTATTAGTAGTTTTAAAACTTTAAACTACTTGTACTACAAGCTTCCTTCTCTTACTTGTTCTTACCATTTAAAGAAAAATGGTTATTCTCAGTATATGAGATAAAAAAAACAGACTACAAAGCAATGTTGATCTCTAGTTATGCATGAATCATTGTGATGAAAGCCTGCTATATCTCATACATCTGCACTGCAGCTTTAGAATGTATCACATGACACTTTCTTCTGAAATAAAATCATAATAATGCACATATTTATTTATCTTTGTTAAAATAAATGCATTATAATGTTATATATCATTAAATTATAAGCACCTATATGCATTGAAGTGCAGCAACTATATAAGCTTTCAGAGTCATATATGCATGAGTTTGGCTTCTATGCATTCTAAGTTATTTTGTTTGTTTACTATGGCATATTAAGACATTAAAAATCATTATAACTTTTACATTTTATAAGTTACATCTTAAACATGTAAATTATAAAGAAAAACTCACATTTTGTTGTCATAAATTTCGTTTTTCATCACAATACCGCATTTACAGCAGTTCTACTTCCTGAAACTGGTTTACTTCTTGAATTTGCATCGTGTCTGTGTGAAATCAGGGGTCAAAGTTCAAAATGGCTGCTTTCAGCTTCTCTGTGCATTTGCTGAATGTTGAAGCTTTTAAATCGGCTTGAGGACACTATTCACGAGCATACCTATAACTAAAATTGTCTCTTATAACATTCTGGTGGGAATTTTAGTAAAAGTGAGTGACAAACATTCATTTTGAATGTAAAAGGATTTATACAGTGTAAAACCTTCTTGAAGCACTCCACAAGTCCTTGCAGTCTCTATGGCAGTGAAACCAAGCCTTAAATTATTTAACATAAACATTTCTTATATTTATGTGTCCCATTTCATTTTCTCAGTCAAAGTATGTTACAAACACACATCAGTATTATCAGAACCTTGTTACTTCTTAAAAAAAAAAAAAAAAAAAACCTACCTACATATATATTTACTAGCTGTTTCTTTTAGTAAAGTAAAACCTGAGACACATTACTTACAACTGCTTAGTTCTAGTCAACTACAGTTATATCATAACTTATTATTTGATATTATGTGTTTAAGTAATTTAATCATAGTATAATATAAAGCAGTTTTATTTAAACAGCATAAATAATTTTAAAGAGATAATATTTTATTTTTCCCCCTTTTTCCTTCTTTTCATCTTTCCCCCCTCCCTGCCCTCCCTCCCCCTCCCATATGTGTTTAGTTTAAATAGAGTGCTATTATTTAAAATAAATAAATAAAGAAAGATATAACATATTACTAACCTTAGATCTCTTAGTTACAGAAGAGAAGCAAGTTGATTTATATCAGGTTATTTGTTCCTCATGAAAGTTTGATTGTCCATAAAACAAACTTCAGTTCTTACACATTAGTATAACTTTGTACAAATCATTAAGATATTTATGGTTTTCTTGTGAATGCAGAAACTGTAATTAAAGAGTTCAAAGAAATATAAAACATGTCATTTGTTTTTTAGTCTTTTTTGTTTCTCTGATGTCTTCCAAGATGTTCCTGTTGCCATTCTTTTTAACGAAGGACTTGCCCATTCCATATCCTCTATTTTGTCTAGTATTTTATTTTTTTTAATATATACCAAAGCAGAGTCCAGGTCTTCAAATATTTTAGGGCCATCAGGTAAAAAGATTTTCAGTTTGGAAGGAAATAAAAGATGAGTTTTGAACTGTGCTTTCTTAAGCTCTCTTATTAATGGTAAAAAGACCTTTCTTTTTGATATTACCAAAGAGGAATAGTCATTGTCAAAGCGCACAGTTGCTTCATTAATTTTTATAGGTGATTTAGCCCATGCAGATTTTAATACCATCACCTTGTCATAAGATGACAAAAATCTTACAATAACTGATCTAGGATAATTCTTATTTGTATTAGAAATGGATAAAGACCTGTGGGCTCTTTCAATGCCAAAAGAAACTGCCTCTGACAGATCTAAAGTTTTGGGAAGCCAAGTGTTTAAAAAAGATGTAATGTTATTACCTTCTATATTTTCTGGCAGTCCAAAAATCCTTATATTGTTACGTCTGGATCTGTTTTCCAAGTCATCTAGTTTGGATTGAAGGTGAGTGTTTTGTTTCAATAAAAATTCAATGTTCATTTCTTCTTCCTTAATTCTGTTGTCCATATCATTAAGTGCCTCTTCTATACCTGTTATCTGGGCTTTCTGCTGTTGTAGATCTTGGTGTAGCACATCCATTTGTTTTGTGGTTTTCTATAAAATTGTCAATTTTAACATCCAGTCTGTCCATTTTAGTTGTTAGTTGCTGTATAGTTGATAATAATGTCTGAAGCTCTTTCTTAATGATAGAATCCTGACTGTTAGCCTTGCTGGAACTCATTCTGAACAGAAGTGATGAGAGAGAAATTTCCAAAAAGATTTCTGACAGAAAAATCAGTTAAATTTTCTTTCTTTTTTGGATATTATTATAAGTAATGATAGTCCAAACATTTTTAGAAAGAAAATTATTCCATTAGTTGAGTTTTGAAGAAATAGTTTCCTGTTAATGTAGTTATGTTGGTGGAGCTGAAGAAATCTGCTGCTACCCTGTGTTCATCCTTGGCCACCTCAACCAGGATTTTCTAATATGTATAGAAATAGTCAGGCAGTGTCAAGACAGATTCCCTCCACAGGTCTTCCAGGTAAGAGAAGGTATAAAGTAGCTATAAGAAGGCTGTTGTTATACTGTATCCAACACCCACAGTCCAACCCCAAGGCTGCAAATGACAGCAAAATAAGTACATATACCAAGTGGTCTCCCCCAAGAAATGTTCAAAAGTGTCATGTTGTCACAGCTACCAGTCCCTTCTACCAACAACCAGGAGATCAATAGAAATCAAGGCAGAGTATAGCAATAGCGCACACACATACACACACACACACACACACACACACACACACACACACACACACACACACACACACACACACACACACAAACAACAACACAAACACACACACACACACACACACACACACACACACACACACACACACAAACACACACACACATGCACACACAGAATAAGTGCACATATGTAACCCTGACTATGTGAATATGGGTAGGAACAGTCAGGAAGTATTAACAAACATTCACTCCACAGGTTTTCCAGGAAGAGAAGGTATAAAGTAGCTATAAGAAGTCTGTAATTATACTATGTGCACAAACATACCACTGCCCAACCCAAAGCCATTAGGTTGTAGTAATAATACCTGTAGAGTATTGATTAGAGCCATGATCATTAAAGTTATGACCACTGCAAGAATCTACATTTGTTAATTGACATCTCCCTCTCACCCCCACCGTATCTTCAGCAATAATCGAAACACATAAATGAAACGGTATTTTTTCCAACAAACCTACTGTTGGGACAAGTGTCCTGTTGTTCAACAAATTTTGAAATGTATTCCAATTAATGTTCCCTGTTCAAATACTATCATTGCTGGCCTGTTGCTATCAATGTAACCTGCATGTCAGTGTAATGCCCACTGTGGTTCAATATATGCGTGTGTTCTGTTTGCTATGCAAATGTTCCAAATCTGTTGTTTTGGGTTGATGGGAATACTGATGCATGCTGTTATAGCTAATCCTGGAATGTGTTTACCATTACTAACCAAAATGTGTTCTAAAACTGCAACACCATAGCATGTCTGGGAAGGCGGATCTCAGCGGATCTGCCTCTCCCACCTCATCTGGCCATGGCACCAGGCCCCAGCACATCTGGGACGCACCCCAAGACCTCTTTGTCTGCTAGTCCTGCACTACCTTTGTGTGGAACAAAGTCAGGGTATGGGGCTTGTCCCCCCCCCGGGCATAGGCGCGGACAGGATCCTGTCACCTAAAGCCAGGTACGGGGTCAGGTGTGCAGCGAGCTCTGCAAGGAATTGAGAGATATGCTACACCACTTGAGGGTCATGTGGCAAAGTTAGAAGGTCAGTCTGCCCCTCTTGCTCAGACCCCATCACAGCCATCTTCGGGGCAGTGAGGGTGCAGTAGTAACTGCCCATGGATGAGGACCTCAGTCCCACTGTATCTATGTGGCGGATCGTGATTACCAAACACCCCTCGCCGTCCAAGGTCTTTGCCCCCCACATGTGTCATACTCCACTCCTGCATGCTGTCTTGTCTGTCTATATATATATATATAGAAAGGTGAATAAATAAATACATACATGTATATACATATATATATATATATATATATATATATATATATATGTATGTATATATTTATTTATTTATATGTATGTATTCATAAATATACATAAATATATGACAGCTACAAATACATGTAATATGAGTATCATCCTGCTGCACTCTAGAAGTCTAAATCTGAAAATGCACTGGAAGTATTCCTTAAAATGGGGAACAATGATATCTGTGCTCTAACAGAGACCTGGTTAAAGGCAGCAGGAAGCACCCCTGCAGTACCAGCCTATAATTCATTCCAGCAAAGGTGGTGGTATTTTCATATTCATTAAGGATGTACACACCTCCAGAGTGGTAGAACAACATTATGCATTACAGATCCTGCAGGTGTAGCTAACATTGGGTAGACAGTGGTTCAGGTTGTAGCCTGCTATAGGCCCCTAAACATGTCCTAAGACTCACACTCCATGTCCCTAAACACCCTGGTGAATATTAGTGTCCAAACTAACACTCTCATACTGTTTGACTTCAACTACCCCACCATTACCTGGGAAGCTACTCATGTACCGATGCGCATGTCCATCACAACGACCTGGTCCTTGCTAACATAGGTGACTGTTGCTCTACACCAGTAGTCAACTCCTCCCTTGTTATATCTTACCTCAAATTAATCACCTTTGGAAATCCACATCCCTCCACCCCCTCCACAAGTATCCACCATGAAAAGCCTGTCCAAAACCTCATAACAACAAAGGTGGCTAACCTCATGGCAGCCATGCAAATGGAGACTAGTTGGATGACTGCTGAATCAAACAGCAATGCATTATGGACACGTACACAAATGCACGGATATTGCCATACCCAATAGAACCAGGACTTCACCTCAAAAAAAAGGAAGCCAATCTGGTGGTCCCCGGTCATAAGAAAACTGTACAACAGAAGGAGGGAACTGATATGGAATAGGGTGAAGTCCCAAGACTGGAAAAAAAACCTTATCAGCCTCAATTAATTTGAAAGTTGAGATCCCTCATCAAATACTATGAAGTTAGCTGTGAAAACAGAATTGCAGCACATAGTAAAGACAACCACAAGGCATCATACAGTTATGTAAAGAATGTCCATGGCAATACCTAGATTTATTCTGAGCTACTAGACAGTGGTACCTCCTAGACTGAGCCAAGAAATATTGCCAATATACTGGCTGACATATTGAGTGCAATCTTTACCCTTCTCTCCCCCTTCAAAGGACCAATCACAATGCCAGTACACTGCCTTGCACCCAGTATTACTGCTGCACAGGTTAAAACACAACTGTCCAAGGCCAAGAATACAGCTTCTGTGAGGTCTGACAATATCCCTGGCTGTGTTCTACATGAACTACAGAGTGACTTGACACCTCACCTGTGTGCCCTGTTCAAGCACAGCCTCACCTCAGACTTTATACCTACTGAATTGTGCACTGCTACAGTCACCCCTCTCCACAAACGAGGTGCCACTACAAGCCCTGGGAAATGCCACCCCAACTGCCTGACAGGACTGTTATGCAAAGCTATGGAATGCATTATCATGCACCTAATAAACAGGGATATGGGAATCTGCAGACTCCGCATCCGACACAGTTTACTTTTGTGAAGGGTAGGTCATACCTGCTCAGTCAACCTGGTCAACTTCTTGGCATCAGTCACTTGAGCTGTGGATTAAGGCAAGGTGGCACATACAGCCTACCTTGATCTGGCCAAAGCCTTTGATAAAATTTCCCATTCAGGAATCATGCAAAAACTCACTAAGCTAGGCATCATCCCCTATATCACTAGGTGGGCTGCAAATTGGGTCACAGATAGGACTCACAGTGTGGAAATACTTGACTCCAAGTCAGACTGCTGAGCAGTCATAAGTAGAGTCCCACAGCATTCTGCCCTGGGTCCTCTCATGTTTGGTATCAACTTCTATGATGTCCATGCCAAAATGAAGCGTCTCTGGCTGACAAAGTTTGCAGACTATTGCAAGGTGGAAGCTATTATTAATTACCCAAGTGATGTTGGCATCCTACTGAAAGGCCTCACTGAGACCAATGACTGGTGTCAGAGCCATGGCCTTAAGCTCAATGTCAGAAAATGTGCTGTCATCCCCTTTGTGGAAAACCCTGTTACCATGATTCACCACATTGATGGTAGTCTCCTGAACAAAGAAGGCCTTATAAGAGATATGGGTACACAGGTTGACAGCAATGTCTCTTGCCCACCACATTGCCACTGTGGCCACAAATTAATTCTATGTGGCACATCTCAGTACTAATGCATTAGCATCCAGGAAAGAAGATATCATTGTCTCCCTGTACTCTTCTTGACAGAGTGACACAGTTTGTTTCAGCACACATATTCTGATGGATGTGAGGTAGGTAAATGAAATGTATGTCCTCATGTTCTTACCAACAATCATATCATAACAGTGAGTTACCAGAGAAATGATAATAATCTGTAAAACAGACCAGAAATATGAGCAATAAACCTGGACATCCTGAAACAATCCAGCCAGTTGACAGGTATGCTCAGAACCCCATTCTGCAATGAATCTGGACCAAGGCTAACAAAGAAGTGGGTGGAAGCCAGGAAAATGGGGATGTATCTGAAGTACTGTTGTAGATAAGATAATACAGTTGCTGTAGTAACACCTTTCTGTGTACTGTAAGATATATTTACTGAGATAGCACAAGCAATTGAATTAGAACATCTGCTATGCTTTATTGCATATGTATTTGCAAATATATCAGGCACTACAGGGATGTAACAGCAGTGACAAACAGACAGCAGTGTGAAAGTGCATACCCAAAACCAACATCACCAGAGTCACAATGACATACCGGTAAGTCAAGTGAACAGTAGAGTATAAGGACCATGTGAACAAATACATCATTGCCACTCACACACTAGCCCCTACATATATAATCCCAATTCTCAGTATAGTCTCAATCCTGACCTTGGTACAGGCCATGTCTCAGTCTGCCACTACAAAAACATATAGTAGATCAGCAGAAACTGGAGCAGCATGCACAGTCAGATAAAAAAGGAGCCGTAACACTGAGATCCACCCCCTCCATACACAGCCCAAATATCATGTACACATGACATGTACACAGTCATGACAGTCTGTTAGCAATGGCCAGACATGCACAGGCCTCTCGCATGTACAGCTAACCTCGGAATGTACAGGCTCAGGACTCATATCTATGGTCTCTTTCCTGACATGTCTGTGGGTCTGCTAAACCACTGGGATGGTAGCAGGAATTAAGTCAAGGAATAACGATAATAAATATGTCTGCACCTCATTGACATCTGGACAAAGCCTGACATCATTTGGGGACAGAGGCACAAACACACGGGTAGATTGGAAATATATATGTCATACATTGAGACAGTTGCAGATGTTACTGGGTTTGTTGTAACATCCTTTACGAGGAATATGACGTTGGTAATACCGATAGATGTGAGTATTTACTGACTGTATTCCTCAGAGTCCATGGCTGATTTACGAAGGACACCAACTGTCTGTGGAACAGACAAAACATAAAAGACAGACATGTGGCCAGTCTGTGGACAACGTGCCAGTGGAAAGGTATGTCAGAGACAAATCACTGTTATTTGTGAAGTCACTCACTAAATGCATGTCCACACAAACACTGTTAATCTATCAATCCACCATGTGTATAACAGCACTGATGACATAGAATCTGTTCACAAATCTGGGGATATGTCCCCCGTGTTGTTTGGCTGTCTCCACATGTCCTGCCAGTGATGTATTGCCACCTACTTTATGTGAATCTGTAGGCCACCACCTCTGTAATGTCCCCCACACAGGCAAGGAAAAGGGGCAAGGTCCACATTAAGGAATGTCCCATATGTCAGAACTAGAAGCAATGTCCAGGCCCACAGCACAATACAATGTGGGCACCTAAATAGTGATATGGCCTTAGCAATACCTGACAACTGCACATCTGTACAGAGGACAGACAGAAAGTAGATAGCCAACAGGTTATGCATTAGGATGAATGTTTTGAAAGATAGACATCTGAAAATGAAAGGTATGCCATTACTACATGACAGCAGTCCTCAATGACATGTCCAAAAAACATAGTAGTTTACAGTTAATATCAAGATATCAGATCACTATCCAATAAGAGATACATAAAAACATACACCAAGAACAAGATAGTCAGTACTCAGAGTCCCAGCTTTGCATGCAAGGGTGTATGACTCTAGTACTAAAATCTGCAATCTACTATTACTTGGAAAAGCACTGTTAAAAGAACTAATGTAATGATATGTTTTAAACTACTTTTGTCAACCAGTGCACTGTAATTGGTGTAACACGCAAGTGTGACTGCATATAACCTGTGATACTACCCATGTAAGAAACAAATACCAAGAGAAAAGATTGTAGTACTTCCCATGTATACCGAGGTGTCAAATACAGTATAGTCACACCCTTGCTACTGTAATGACAGCACATAGAAACATGTTATGTACAGGAAATTAAATAACTTATTATAGATGTCATTACCCTACTATTTTATCAGACTGGAATGTGATCACTGGTTACCAGGGCTGAGCTATGCTTAGCAGGTTTCAGCATTGTAAATGCTAAGTAGATTTGCACACTGGTAAGCACCAATTAGTTTAACAGTACATTAGCACCACTCACCGTCACGCAAACCCACGCAAACACACTTAAAGTTGCTCAAAACTGCCTTAATCACTCTGTATCCAACAGTCCTTGTTCTGCCTAGCAACAAAATAAACAGCCCTTAAACCCAGGACCCTGCACACCATAGTCAGAGCAATTTACTAGTAAGCCACCTCAGCTACATGTTTTTAGGGATGTTTTCTCAAACATACCCTTCTTTACAGCTAGTTTACAATAGGGAAGAAACACTGTGCAATTAGGAAGGATTGGTATATATATATATATATATATATATATATATATATATATATATATATAAATAGAAACATACATAGAGAGAGAGAGAGATATGTAGGGAGATCCATATATGTGTATAACAATATATAGATATATTACCAATAAATACTGAGGTGTGTGTGTGTGTATATATATATATATATATATATACATATATATATATATATATATATATATATATATATATATATATATATATGCATACATGTCCCAAAATGCCCATACAAACATATGCTGCTGAACCATACACTGCTACACAATCATCATAGGCCATACATAATGGCCAGACATACAACAACCTCTTAGCAAAACCAATAAAATATCTGAACATAGCAAAGAAAAATGCAACTAGCTAGTAATTCACACATGTTTATTGTACTATGATGTCTTGGCCATAGCCTTCAAAGACTAAAACATTACCAAAAATGCATGCCTTAATCACAAGAAGCAATTAACACCTAATTACATAATTAACTACACAGCCTCCAATTACACTCCTCATTTAAACCCTTACGGGATAAAATATCACAGTTAATATTAATTCATTGAGTCTTTACATAACTATTGTCCTTTTATGAATGTTTCATCAAACTGAGGAACAGACTTTTTCAAAAACAGTACCTTGCAACACTACTGTCCCCATGGTGAGGTTTATTCAAATGTACAGCTATAGAACTGACATCTTTCTTATCAGTAATATGTCTCACATGTTCTAACAGTCTAGTTTTAAAACATGTGTTACTGTCCCCCACATAAAATATGTTACAAGGGCATCTAAGAGCATTCTCTATACACCGACCTATTCAATGTACAGACTTCAACATGTTTCCCAGCCTCTCCTCTCAACAGGAATGACAGAACTAATTAATGATTGACCAGTATACCTATCAACCTCCTACTGTAGGACATCTGTACAAAGCCTGACATAATTGGTGGCAGAGGCCCAAAGACATGACCATACTTGAAATATTGCTGGTATACACTGAGAAAGTTGCTGGTGTTACAGGGTTTGTTGTAACATATCTTTTCTCAGGGATATAAATTCAGAAAAACAAATGGATGTTACCATTTATATAATGCAATCGCTATAGTATGTTACTGATTTGCCAAGGGCAACAACTGTCTGGGGAACAGATCAAACATAACAGGCTAACCTGTGGCCATTATGTGGATGGCCCTACAGTTGAGCGATATGCAGAGACAGAACTTTGTCAGACTGAAACCAATGCAGAAGTAGAATGTGCAGACAAACCCTGTTAAACTAGCAGTATTCCAAACATATAACAGCAATACTCACATTCTGCCCCTAAGTCTTGAACCTTCTCTACCATTTAGTTGTTTTGTCTTCACAAGTGTTGCTGTAAGCGGTAGTAGCTCACATAATTCCTGGATGTCTTCCTCACAAGTAAGGGAAAAGGGCAATGCCCACATGGAGTACTCAATTATAGGAGTGTGTTGCCATGACATTGGCTATTGGAAGAACTATACAGCTGCTCTGCATGCAATTAGCAAGTGGGGAACCCCAATTGGTGCACAGGCCATCACCTGGTCATGATCATCACCTACAAAAGCTATGCTGCCACCTATTCAAACCAGCTCTATCCCTGTAGGGCACAGAGAGAGAGAGAGAGAGAAAGAGAGAGAGCGAGAGAAAACAAATAAAACATAAACTGGAAAAGAGAAGAAAGAAAAAAGGTAAGTGGAACATGTAAGCATGTAATTGAATCTAGTACTTGGTCTGTAATAATGGGAAATATGATTTGGAGGAATATATGTCCCAACAAGACTTGCTGTACTAATGTCCTGCTGAACAGCTGCCATGGCCATAGTATCTTGCCCTCTCTGCAGTGGAAGAGATCACATACATAGCTCTCAACTGTACAGATGTTCACAGAATGTCCAGATTTTCCCATCATAGTTTTTTGTCTGTTCCTCCTAAAATCTGTACTTTTCTGGCAAATAGCTGTGGATTGAAGTCATAAAGTAATAGACACTTGAGTTTAAGACTCCACATCATTAAGAATATTCATGGTAATGCAAAATGTATCATTCTACAAACCTCCTATGTTTGTAACAGGAATATTTAAAGTCTGTCCCTATTTATCCCCCCATCATTTTAGGCTTTCTCCAGATGTGATGCTCTGAGAGGTTGCCAGGTAGGATCACAGCTCAGGAGCCTGACTCACCCTGGGAAAGGAGAGCTCACATATCACAATCATTGGGGTGTCTGTCAAACAGGTGTGACTGTGCCACTGCTAAGCCAGTTAATGGAATGTTGTCCATATCCATGTTACCTGTGAATATGTGTATGACACATGTTTTTCTTGTAAAGCTAATAGACGTATATAGGGCATGTGCATAGTAAAGTACTGTTGCAGAAATGTGTGTTGACCTGCATGTGATATATTGAATTAATAACATTCAACTGTACAGTGTTCTGCTGGACAATAAGCACATTTGTGACTGATATCTGTACTCACATACACATATACCTGTGTTATGTCAGCCAAACTATTTGCAAGTTTGTGAGCAATAACATTGTAAAATAATAGCCTACTTATGACTGTTGGACATCTTCCAGGTTATCACAGTGATGTCAAAGCCTACTGTGCAATCAACATACTAATGTATAGTGCAGCTATATTAATACAGTATCAATAATGATGTCACTTTTGTCACCCATTTATGTGTACCATTATCCAGGTGTACTGCTATAACAGGTTGAGAAGTATGATTGAGCAGGAAGACTGTAAATACAGTGTGCCATACTAACATAGAACAGAAATTTATACCTGGTATCCCCTGAGCACATGTATTTATGCATATGTTTAGCTGGAAGGCACAAAACTAAACACATGGGTTTCAAGCTGTCAGGTACATAGGTTGTGCATGTTGCACATATGTGTAACATCAGGGTCAGTGCATACAACAGACATAACTGTGTACAGCTACTGGTTGTTTCATTGCCCTGACACTGATATGGGTACTAGAGTAGGGATGATTATCAGGTATTAATTGGAGAATTGTCCAACTGTGTTATGACCCTCTGTCCATGTCTATCACTACCAGCTATATCAACACCTATATATAGTGGATATCACAAGTGTACACACCCCTGATGGAATGCCAGGTTTGTGTGCTGTATGACAATTAGACAACAGAAGATAATTTCATAATGTTTCTCATCTTGAATGAGACCCCTAACCTGTACAGTTCCATTGAAATACAATCAAAGGTGTTTCTAGGAAGGTGAACAACTATTGACAGGTGAAGATGTGCCATGATGTTAGTCCAAACCAAGATGAATGAATGCTGTAACCATCTCAACAGGTGCCTACACATCATATCATTTTAAGTATGTGCACACATTCAACTGGATTATTGTACTGATTATTATTTCCATATGTTTTCACAGACCAGATTGTTATGTTTTCAATTGAATTGTACAAGCTATAGGTCACATTAAAGGTGGGAATTGTTTTAAAATAAATTATTGTGGTGTCATGTTCCAATTTCACAAATACCAGGCATTGTAACAGGGGTGTGTACCCTTTATATCCACTGTAGCTATATGGACTCAGCAGTACCTGACCTGTTTAACCAGTCTTCACCAAGGTAGACTAATCCCCTTTGGTGGACACCAGCAATGCACAGACAACATAATAGGTTGTTACCTTGGCTGTACAGGGACACATAGGTGCAAGCAACAACTTGGAAGCAACTCCACCTATATCTGAGTAAGTTCACAGGTGACTTTCTGTAAGACTGACTATGACTACAAATTAGATATACCCACACCACCAAGGACAATTGCAACTGCGTCTCCACATATTTTGTAAGTCTCAGAGGAAACAACACAATTCACCCTGTACTGGGGGTAACGAACACCTCATGCACACATGCCTATGATACAGGCAACCTGCATCACACAGGTTAGGTGGGAACATTGCCACCCTGTCCACCCCAAATGTGCAGGGGGATATGCACAACCACACTCCTCCCCTCAGCAGTGGTGAACATGTACATGCTGCCTACTGATGGCAACAACAGCATATCTCCATGGGGCATAATGACATCACTGTCTGCCTCCTACATGAAATCAGGCATGTGCTCACAGCTCCATCACACACCACAGTCAAACACAGACCTGCCACCATCCACACAACATTCACATGGAAAATGGCCACTGTCAACCCTGTACACAGAAATGAATGGAGAAAAAAGGATTATGCAATCAAGTGCCCATCACTGGAGGGAATAAGATAGTTCAGGGCCAGGAATGTAATGCAAGCTGAGCTGCCATAGCCATGATAACTTGGAGGGTTATGGTGTAGTGTGGATTATTTGCAATTATACCATGACACCCTCTTAAAACGCACGCTGATTGGCCAGCGTGTTGTACGAAGTTATACTAATGGAAAAGGTCCGGTCACCCGGACTTTTTCCTTAGTATAACTCGTTTTTAAAACACTGTTCGCTATGTTAAATGGGTTTAACATAGCGAGACAGTTTAAAATAAGCAACGGAGATCTCCGTTGCTTATTTTAAAGCTGTCTCGCCATGTTAAACCCATTTAACATAGCAAGACAGTGTTTAAAAGCTGGAGAAAGCAAGATCTCCGCTGCTTTTTTATGTTTCGCTATGTTAAATGAGTTTAACATAGCGAGACAGTTTTAAAATAAGCAACGGACATCTCCATTGCTTATTTTAAAACTGTTTCGCATGTTAAACTCATTTAACATAGCGAACATAAAAGCAACGGAGATCTGCTCCGTTGCTTTTGCCCACAGCTCTGGTGTACTGCGCAGGCCAAGAGTACATCAGAACTGCCGCGGATGCCAGACATCTGCAGAAGGGCAGTAAACAGGCATTATACTATGCCATTATTTAAGAAAAGTAATAGTTTCTTTTCTTAAATAATGTCATGATATAGCAATAACCACTTCTGGGTGGGTAATGCTAAATTACCCACGGTTGGCTTTGTTTGGTCCTCGGCCCTCAGGACCAAACCATGCCAACCGTGGGTAATTAGCATTACCCACACCCAGGCGTGGGTTATTGCTATAGTAATATCCACTGCTGATGTGCAATTCGACAACTGTATGAGGTCTTGCGACCTCTTTCCTTTTTATGTCTTCCAGGTAACATGCAGAGGGCTCATCTACCAGCATTCTCTGTTGGGGAAACTGACATCATCACCCAATATGTGATTGGACATTATGCCCTGTTATTTTGACAGAGAGCAGAAGATGTGCGGGAGAGGACCTCCCTGTGGAACAGTGTGGTCCACAGGGTAAATGATGCCGGCCTGCATAGCAGAACTTACGAGCATGTGCAGCATCAGGCCATTGACCTCATCCACCATGCCCGTCAATGGGCTGCTGCTGTAGGGAGGGACTGGCTATCCATAGGTTGGGGCCAAGCCATTCATCCCACACTGACACCCACTGAGGAGCTCCTCACCAAACTTTGGGCACCTGCCCAATGCACAAGCCATGAAGCTGATGGAAGTATTGTGGATATGGGCTGCACACACACACAAACACACACACACACACACACACACACACACACACACACACACACACACACACACACACTGGATGAGCAGCATGCAGGTAAGGGACCAGTGGGGATTAGTACACTAATGTGTCAGACATACATGTATCTGTATTGTATCTACATCCATGTGTCAGGTCCAATTGCAGTTGTGGATGGGGTTTTCTAATGCACAGTTGTTGGACCTAA